>NC_092801.1:39613876-39913876 GCF_918797505.1 Bemisia tabaci
ACTGCAATGCATTGCAACATTGCATTGTACAGTTTTATTTGACGGTTAATTTTTTAAGAATGCCTCGAGTTTTCTTTCTTGCTTCGAGCACTCTTCGAGCTCTCTGTTTCTTTCTTTTTCCCCTTCCAAATCGACGAAATTAAAGAGCCAAGCGTTGAAACGGTACTTTGGTATCATATTATGTGAAAATATTGCAAGAGGCTGTCAGCTCACCGCAAGCAAACAGGAAGGAGATACGGCTGAAAGGCGCGCAGGGAAAGTAATGAGCGGCTGAAATTGAAGCTTCCGAAGAAAAACACACGTCTCGACCCGGCCTATTTTTATCATCTCTTCCGTCAATTTTCCGTGCAGATTTCCACGGAAAATCCGTCGCTGCTATCACCGTATAAATCACGAGCATCGCTCAGGGCAGAAGCGTGGTCAGAAAGTTTCCCAAAGAGCCCTTTTCTGAATTGTTCTCTCGTATTTTCCACCCTTTTCCTCATCGGAACTTTTTGAATAGCTTCCTTTAAAAAAAATGTCGATAGCTGAAATCAAAACATATGTATCTTTCCCAACGTTTTAAAATTACCGATTGTTTTCATGGTTGCTACAGTCAGGGAAAAGCGGGAAATGTCAGGGAAAATGACGAAAATGTCAGGGAAAATTTGCTAAATGACCTCTATTTGCCTTTTAGAATGGGTTTGAGGTTTCGAACTACAAATTTTTCCTGAAAACTATTTTCAATCGTGCCTTCTTAACCATCCGTCACATCTTCAATTGTCAGGGAATTTCATCAAAATGTGTCAGAGAAATCAGGGAAATGTCAGGGAATTTCATTTTCTAAATTCTGCGGCCACCCTGTGTTTTTCATTTTTTTTTTCAAAAAAAACTAACTATGGCGGTTTTGTTTTAATATTTGGGAAGTATGTTTGAATAAGTGAGGCAAATTTACAATGATACAATCATTGCTCAAGATACCCAGGACTATATCGATGGTGAAACTGCAGAAATGCGTATCTTGGTTCGCGACGTCGCAGACTCCCTGTCATACTTTACTCTCTACGTGGAAAACTACTTACCGTCATTTAAGCCATGACGTTGGTTTGGTCCTTTTTTGAAAGAGAAAATAGGAGCGGAAATTGCTAACACCGCAACCGAGATTCGCCTTTTTGTAGTTTTATTGTCGATGTTTAGGGAGGGTATGGATTCGATCGACATGAATCGATCGAAAAATGAAAACGTGAATCGATCGACATGAATCGATCGACACCGATTCGATCGACAGTTAATTCAAAAACACCCGGATCGATTCGATCGTTATGAATGGATCGAAAAATCAAAACGTGAATCGATCGACGTGAATCGATCGACAACCGTGAATGGATCGACAAACCCTGTGAATCGATCGACAAACCCCGTGAATGGATCGACAAGCCCGTGAATGGATCGACAAACCCGTGAGTCGATCGACAAACCCGTGAATCGATCGACAAACCCGTGAATGGATCGACAAACCCGTGAATGGATCGGCAAACCCGTGAATGGATCGGGGGGCGACGTTTTGGGCGAGTGCTACTGAAAAGAGGGCGTTTAGGGCGGGGAAATGGGTGTCTTTTGGGCGGGGATAAAAACGGATGTTTTGGGCGATTAATTAATTAATGTAAAACAAAAAGCAACACTGTAATGTGAACTCACCAGTCGCCGGTTGAAACGGAGATTTTGAAGACATTTTGGCGAGTACGATGAATTTTTGGGTTTGGTTGGCAGGAAGTTCTCAAACACGGCTTCTGACTCAAGAAACCGAATTTGGGAGCTTCCCTCCCCCCCAAACCCTGATTAATAACATGAATTGCTTCCAAAATGTAGCCGAGGAATTTGTCATTCATTTCAAATCTAAGTACTGTATCAATAAATATTGGAAAAACTCCTATCTGACCCCTTAAACATTCAAAACAATTGAAATTGTCAGTTAAGTTAATTTCACTTTTTCCCACCTTTTTTCTCTTTCTTCCCTTGATGAAGATACCCCATTTCTTTTAGGTATTTCAAACGGTCGGTGTGAATAGTAAGGTGACAAGATAGTTGAAAACAACACTGCCCGAGAATGACAGCGTTGCCACATTTTCTGACTTCGCCCAGTATGTCCAAAATACCGCCGTTTTTTCCAGCCCCTTTCCTCGCCTAAAAGAGACCCAAATTTTGGATGAGTTTTATTGCCTCTCGCCCAAAACATACTTCCCCAATGGATCGACATATCCGTGAGTCGATCGAATTTTGTCGATCGAATCGGTGTCGATCGATTCACGTCGATCGATTCACGTTTTGATTTTTCGATCCATTCATAACGATCGAATCGATCCGGGTGTTTTTGAATTAACTGTCGATCGAATCGGTGTCGATCGAATCGGTGTCGATCGATTCATGTCGATCGATTCACGTTTTCATTTTTCGATCGATTCATGTCGATCGAATCCATACCCTCCGATGTTTAGTCTTGTTGTATTGACAAACTGGTAAAATATTGCCGGGTCCACACTATTTTGCAGGGAAAAGAAGGCCCAAAAGTTCAAAAATTTCAATCAAAGTCAAGAATATTGAGCTTTCATGAGTATCAGTACACACAGTGGTTTCGAATCCAAAAGAAAAAAAAATGTACCTAAAAACGGTAGCAGGGGGTGAGTCTACGGTACGCGTGGACTCAAAAGTCGCGAAAAATCAAAATCTTGGCTGATCCTAGTTTTGAGATATCTCAATTTGAAGAATTCATACTAAATGCAAGTTTTCTACTGACTTTGATCTGTTCTTTTTTTAATTCTTTTTCCATTAGATCGGTTTTGATCGGATCACGTTTTTATTTTTCGTTAGATTTTTGTCGATCAAATACACACCCTCTTGTTACATGCAGACTACCTGTCATTTTCGTTTTTTCTTTAACTGAACAATTTGCCTTCAGCTGCGTCTGCAGAAATTGTTGTTACGAATGTGTTGTGCGTGCCAATTTCAACTCATTACATACTCGACTCTCTGAAGGCGTTTCAGGTGCGCAAGTAGAGCACCCTGTTAGAGAATAACAGAAGTGAAATTGAACGAATCGTCCAATCCCTACTTCATTCCCCGACAGATTGCGCTACTTTCGCACATAAAACGCCTTCACAGAATCGAGTATGTAATGAGTTAAAATCAGCACGCACAGCATATTCGAAACAACAATTGCTGCAGACGCAGCAGAAGGCGAATTTTTCAGTTAAGGAAAAAAAAGAGTATGATAAGTAGTCTACGTGTAACGAGAGGGTATGTATTCGATCGACATGAATCGAACGTGAAACGTGCCTCTGAACATTTCCCTCTGAAGTTTGTGAACTTTTTTTAAGTTTTGATGAGAATGCTCTTAATTTTCTCGCTGTAAACATGCCTCCGTTAAAGAATGAAGGAAGAAGTCATCAGGTCAGATATGCAGCAAATCCCTCTCCATGGTTCTCATGCTTTCGTTTATCCAATTTTATGTTCGAGACGTAAGATCAAGCTCTGAAAACGGGGTACAAAAAATACACTTGAATTAAATTTTACATCCCGAAAGAATGGAAAGAGGCCTGGACGTCCCTCTAAATGACCAAGAAACGCTTTTCACGCTATGCTTTGCTGACGACCTGGTAGTCATAAGTCAAGATCACGATGACGCGGAGTATATGACCCGGAAGTTGGTGGAGGAGTACCGCAAATGGGGCCTCGAGGTTAGTGTCCGTAAGACAAAAAAGATGTCAGTCGGAGGTGCTCAGCAAAGCATAGTCCTGGAGGATGGTCAACATATAGAAAGTTGCGAACAATACAAGTACCTGGGGGTGAACCTGACTTCGGATGGGAAGCTGGATCAGGCCATTCGGGACCGTAATCTTCTAGGAAGGAAAGCCATCGCCATGCTTAATGGGATCCTTTGGGACCAAAGGATTTCCAAAGACAACAAGAAGAGGATTTATAACTCGGTTGTCAAGCCTATTATCACCTATGGCAGTGAAGTGTGGCAGTTGAAGAAGCGGACCCAAGAAATGCTCAAGGCGACCGAGATGGATTTCTGGCGAAGATCGGCTGGAATCTCGAGGAGAGAACGTGTCAGGAATGAACGTGTCCGAGAGATAATGGGCGTTGAGGGGACGATTGTGCACGATATCATGACCAAGCAATTGGTATGGTATGGGCATGTGCAGAGAATGGCTGATACCAGGTTGCCGAAGAAGGTGTTGGAGTGGGTCCCCCCAGGTAGGCGACGGAGAGGGCGTCCAGCCAAACGGTGGGTAGAGGGCATCCGTGAAGAGATGGAGAGATGCCAGCTTCCGGAGGATCTCTACCATGACAGATTCCTGTGGAGAATAGGCGTCGCAGAGCGCCCTAGTGCGCCGTAAAAGCGGCTCATACATACATACATTAAATTTTATCGAATATTAGTCCTGCTTATTCAATGTTTGATATTATTTACAGCTATTCAAATTGTAATTCCAGAATATTTAGAAATGGAATAATAATAGAATATTAAGAAAATCGATGCTTTTTCGGGATTGAAATTGATTATTCTCTATCCGTGATAGGAGAAATGAACCCCACATTGTGGGAGTACATAGGTTCCTATGCATTTTTACACGTAGAATCGATTTTTATCCTTGACAAGTTGATGTATCGATCTGACATACCAGTTTTTGCGATTTCTCAAGGAAAAGCAATGGTTTTTAAGGTAGGGCTTTAACGAAACCAAGAGATAGGATCAGGTGGGATGAGAGAGAAAGCTATCTATTATATCTAGTTCCATAATATTTGTCTTGTTAGATGAGTTGAAAAAATACATTTTTTAAAAGATTTTTTTTAAAAAAAATGGATACTTTTTTATGTTAAAAAATATGTTTTAAAAAAATGTATTTTTTCAACTCATCTAAAGAGACAATGATTATGCAACTAAATCTAATAGATAGCTTTCCCTCTCATATTTGCAGTGACATCACCGTGTGAACAGTGGCGTGGCGTGAATTGCGATATATCGATTGTGGTGCCATTTAAACCTATGAAAAAAGATCGATTATCAGGGTGTTCGCAGCGAACACCTTAATAATCGATTCTTTACCATAGCTTCAAATGGCGGGATATCGATAATCGATTGTTCACGCCACGCCACTGCACACCGTGTGAACAACGTGATACATAAAATTTTCATGAACAAACATCCGTCATTATAATCTCCCAGCACTACCGCTTTTTTGAATGTGCAAATGTGAGGACTTAAACGCGTATTAGAAAAATAGATACGACGGGAAAAAAAAGATGTTGAAAAAAATGTGCGACAATTCTTGGAAGTTGCCATTAAAGTTACATTCTAGGATGAGAGAAAAGTTTTCTTTCCCGAGACAATAGTTTCCTCTAGCGAGAGAGTAGTTTCCTCTCCTGAGCAAATAGTTTTCTCTTCCGAGAGAAAAGTTTTCCCTCCCGAGCGAATACTTTTCTCTCCTGTGAGAATAGTTTTCTCTCCGGAGAAAGAAGTTTCCTCTTCCGAGCGAATAGTTTTCTCTTCCGAGCGAATAGTTTTCTCTCCAGAGGGAGTAGTTTTCGCTATTAAAAAAAAAATGCTAATTTAAGCACCCCTGCTGTTAAATTAGCTTTTCACTATTATAAAATGTACATTTGAAACAGGTCGGGCATATTTTTAACATTGTCATTGTTAGATGGACCACATTTAGCAGAGGGGAACCAAACCACATCAGCTTTTGCCATATTATTTAATTGGGCAATTTAATTTTTTTATAAGAGAACGTTGGTGAGGATTCCTTTGCAAATTTAAAAGCATTTGCTTCGTATTATGCAGGAAATTCACTGGAATTTGCACAAAAAGCCGCGTAACCATTTTCATGTAGAAAGTTAAATTGCCAAATTAAATTTGGCAATAGCTGATGTGGCTTGGTTACTCTCTGCTTGAAGTGGTCCAAGCCAGCAATCAATTTTTCTCCATGTATGAGAGCAACACGTTGCACGTAGGGTTTTTCCCAAAAATCCCAATGTAAATGTGTCCCTATGGCTGCCGTGCTAAGGAAGAACGCCGTATGAACATTCGAGAGTTGCCAAATTTCCCCGGATAAAACATGTACTTTTGACGAAATCTATAGATTTTAATGATTAATTTTTTACGAGAGAACTTTCGTGCCGATTCCTATAAGAATTTGAGGGAATTTGCTACGCAACGTGCTGAAAATTTACCGAAATTTGCACAAAAATCCGCACATCCATTTTCGCGTAAAAAATGAAACCGCCTAATTAAATTTGGCACACATATATGTATATTTTTCATCAAAATTTTCAGTTGTTTTAGATTAAATTGCGAACAAAATCATCTCAAAAATTTGAAGAAAAATATTCACAATTGGACCGCTTTTAGCAGAAAGGAACCAAGTCACATCAGCCATTGTCAAACTTAACTGGGCAATTTAATTTTTTACGAGAGAACTTTCGTGCCGATTCCTATGAAAATTTGAAGGAATTCGCTACGCAACATGCTGAAAATTTACCGAAATTTGCACAAAAATCCGCACATCCATTTTCACATAAAAAATGAAACCTCCTAATTAAATTTGGCAATAGCAGATGTGGCTTGGTTCCTTTCTGCTTACCTAACGCGGTCCAATTTCGTCAATAAATTTGTATCTCTCCAGAGGAAATTTGGCAACGCCTGGTGGTTCATACGGCATTTTTCCTTAGTATGGCGGATTGCTTGTATCCACTCATTTACTATGATGGTATAATTTATCCGCAACTCGTTGATATGTGTGTTTGCAGATCCGTACGAGGTGCTGAACGCGGCGAGCCGGGGGCTGGTGGCCCAGGGCTCCGGGCAGATCCAACTGTGGCAGTTCCTCCTGGAGCTGCTAGCTGACTCGAGCAACGCCTCTTGCATCGTCTGGGAGGGCGCCAGCGGGGAGTTCAAACTCACCGATCCGGACGAGGTGGCGCGCCGCTGGGGCGAGCGAAAGGCCAAACCCAACATGAACTACGATAAGCTCAGCCGCGCTTTGAGGTGAGCCCCAAATCCCTTCGAGGTTTCACTGAACTACATTGTGAAATTAGGATGTGCGATTTTTCGCTCATCTGTGCACACAAAAGCTCAAATGGACTACATTTTGCAACTTGGAACTATAAACTCTAGCCCGATTTAAAAACAATGTATGTGCCGTTAGTTTATTCCCTATGAACATAAGTGTTTTTCCAGAAGAGCCAGAATTTGTAGTTCCAAATTGCAAAATGCAATGCAAATAATAAGCGCAGGGAGAAGAATGACACTTACGTTGTTTCTAAAATGGACCTCGTAAAGCAGAAAGTAACCGAACCACATCAGCTATTGCCACATTTATGTGGGAAATTCAATTTTTTACGAGAGAGCGTTTATGCGGATTCCTTTGAAAAGTTTAAGGAATTCGCTTTGTACTCTGCAGAAAATTCATAGAAATTTGCACAAAAATCCGCACAACCGTTTTCATGTAACAAATTAAGTTATTAAATTAAATTTGGTAATAGCTGATGTAGCTTGGCTCCTCCCTGCTTTCGCATTCAAAATGAACTGAATTTTGCAATAAGGAACTAGTATTTTTGGCTCATTTTGGAAACAACGTTAGTGCCATTCTTCTTCCTGTGCTTATGTGCGCTTTTGTGCTCATAGATGTGCCAAAAAAATCACTTCAAAATGGACCGCGTTAAGCAGAGAGGAATCAAGCCACATCTGCTATTGTCAAACTATGTGTGCTATTGTTACATGAAAATAGTTATGCGGATTTGTGTGCAAATTTGAGTAAATTTTCTGCATAGTACAAAGCAAATTCCTTAAAATTTTCAAAAGCACCCGCTCACACGTTCTCTTGTACAAAATGTAAATGCCCAGTTTTTGGCGGTAGCTGATGTGGCTTGGTTCCTTTCTGCTAAACGCGGTCTCTTTCAGACTTATCTGTATACACAAAGCTGGTACAAACACATCAGAGAGAAGAATGGCTCTTACGTTGTTTCTAAAATGAGCCAGAAGTATGAGTGAAAAATGAGTGTTCCTTTTTGCAAAATCAAGTTAATTTAATTCTCATTTTTTCAGGGATACCATACTTAAGTTTCACGATTCGAGTGTTTCATCTTTTCTCTTGCGAAATTCAGTTTTTTATTCTCTCTCTCTCTTTCATTTTAAACTCTACGGAACATTTTTCGAATGATTTGATCCGGATAGCTCAAGGAAAAATATTCAAGTGATGAATTTAAGTAATTTTTTAACTACCGAAAATATCATCCAAAAAACTACACGGTTTATGAAACGTAGTGTTCAGAAATATGCCGTTGGGCGTGATACCACTATTCGACCTCCTAGGAGCTCAGTGTGCCTATTCAATTAATTGAAGGCGTTTTTTTCCCCGTCGCGTCGCTTCACGCTAGATTCCTATGAACTATAGTAACGAGCAGATTCTCATTTGTAACTGTTTCTTCTTCGAAGACCTTTTCGCATAGGATGTCTGAGCTACCGCACAGTGGGCGTTGAAATTGATTTGACTATTTATTGAAATTGATAGGCACAGCCATAGATAAAGGAGACAAAAGAGATATGGAGAGAGCCTATTGGTGGTAGCGGGTGGTTGCAATGAACAAAAGAGGTAGGTAATAGACTAACCAACGGCAACCGCACGAGAGACCCGACAGTTAGTCGGTCATTTTCTCCCTCTGTCCATAGGAACCACCCATTTCAAGCACTAGGATTGATCCATACTCCCTATGTCTTCTTTGTCTATAGCTTTGCCCATCCAGTCCGCAGGGGAAAAACGCCTTAAGAGCATTCGAATGTTGCCAAAATTCATGCACCTCAACGATTATTTCAAAGGCAATAATTTTACCATACAATCGTAGTTAATTACAACCTGTAATACTTGGGAATGACACTCATTATTACTGCTAATTGTTAAATTTGAAATAACATTGCTGCCTTGCCGAGGAAGAAAACCGAATGAGCCTTAAGACGTTGACAAATTTCTTTAGACAAATCACAGATTTTCGGAAAAATTTGTGAATATTTTTCTTCCAATTTTCTAGACAATTCCGTAATTGAATCTAAAAAGTCGAAAAATTTCAAGTAGAAACTTACTTCAATTTTTTCTTCAAATAAATGTTTTCTGGTAAGAAATTTGACGACTCTCGAATGTTCTGAATTCGAATCCGTTGCACGGCAGTATAGGGTTTTTAAAGGACTATCCACTCTTTGCAAAATTGAACGGGAATGAAAGATTTTGGTTTCCACCTCCAATCCATTTAGACCGCGTTTAGCAGAAAGGAACCAAACCGCACTTAAGCTATTGCAAACTTTATCTAGGCATTTTCATTTTTTGCAAGAGAACGTTTGTGCGGATTCCATAAAAAATTTGAAGGAATTTAATTCGTACTATACAGATTATCACTGCAGTGTGCACAAATATCCGCACAACGGTTTCCTGGCAAAAATTAAATTTTCCAATTACATTTAGATGTACATATTTATGCTAAATAGAACTATGTGACAATGGAAAGATGGGGTGTGCTCGTTAATGCTCGGGCCATAAGAATGAATAAGAATTTTAAAGCGCCAGTGACGTCAGCGGTGACGACTGGGCTCGACGACGTTAACTCATGAGCCTTGTCCATAAGGCTCTTGCCACATGTCCACGGCTCAAGAGTTAGTGCTCAGTTCCTTTTGATTCAATGTCAAATCCCGCTTTTCCATTTTCTCGAAAGGAGCTATACCTACTTATACAATGTTTCTTATCCAGCGCACCACGAGCACACCCCCATCTTCCCAATTCCACATAGTTCCTTTTTAGCATAAATACGTCAATTTTGTAACAGGGCCAGATTAAGGGGGTGGCCACATGGGCCGCGGCCCATGGCGGAAAATCTAAAGGGGGCGGCAAATTTTGCAATTTTGGCGCGTATACGTAGTATACCGCCTTTGCGATCGTTTCGAACCCTGCTCGATACAATAACCGAGTCCCTTAGTTCCTTACCGAAAAGTGACTACCGCGAACTTCTGAGATTTTCCAAAGCGTGTAAAAAGTTTATTTATCCATCAATAATTATGATTTAAAGTTGTTTCTCATTCTGGGGGTCTCTAGTTTATGTGCAGTGAATACCAAGAGTCTACGTTACTTGGTTTTTTTAAAAAAAGCCTAAGAATGCGACGCGCTGATTTAAAATATGCATATATAAGAAGAATCAAGCGAATTGATTCGAGGATGGCTGAGCAGGTCGGCACTCTCGGAATGAGAATTTAACTCCTCCGTTTTGTTCAAAACGTTGCTTTGACAGATCTGTAACCTCGGTTATAATTTTCAAAAGTTGGTACCCGTGCTCTGATAGTGCAATCTGTGTAAGTGCAATCTGTGATGAGCCTCGAGACTCATTAGACCATTAGCTAAACGTGGCTCATACAGGAATCCACTTACCCTTCTCTTCCCCACGCTCCTGCTCACTGCGTCGGCGTCTCGACGAACAATAGCTAATGACGGTCGCCAAGCGACGATCCTCAGCCCCTCGCCCAATAGATCGTATTCGATACATCAAACGGGTGAGATTGTATCGATATCGATTGGTTCAAAACATAAACATAGCCTCAAAAGTAAATTCAGAAATCTGAGAGAACGGATCTTTTGAAACAGATTTTTTATTCTTTTGAGTACCAAATGCCAATGCAAAGTGAAATTGTCAGGAAATTTCTCATTTTCAGCTTATCCAATTAAAATCCTTGCAGTTTGGTTTGAGGTTATGTTCTATTGTTTTGAACCAAACGATACATCGAACCGTTATCGAATACGGTCTATTACTTACGCTTCATTAACCATTTCACCGTCACGCTAGGATTCGTCCAATTTTCAAAGAAAATTGTTTCGCGAGTTTTTAGCAATTTTTTCCTTCCTCTCCGTTAAAACACGAATTAAAAGAGGTCTCATTCATGAAAATCGGCCAAATAGAAGAGAAGTTACAGTATTCGAAATCCGAAGAAATCAACAAAACTTCTCCAAACAAAAAATAAAATGAAGGGGGAAAAAAGGAATGTATAAATTACAATTTAATATGATTGACCTCAGAATGTGACAAGCAATTCAATTATAAAAAGGAGAAAAAATTGAGTGAAATTACAAAAAATTAGCCTCTTGCACGGGGCTTCCTTGTATGAGTTTTGACCTGAAGACAAGTAAATCCCGTTATATTATTAAAACGAAATTGACTCCATAGTTTAATGCCTTAGTTTCTTGAATACAATTATTTTAAGCACTCGAAAATTTATACCAGCAATTTTACCCATAGGGTGATTTCCTAAGAGCTGATAATATCACGAATTTCTCATAGAGCCCTTCAAAAATGGCTTGCTTTTTGGGCAGCCGATTCGGCCATCAAACCGGAGTTTAAATGGAAGCTGATTACAACACAAAGCTCTGAGAAACATTTTGAGATGAGTATAGGAACGGTTTGTAAATTACGAGGAGATGCGAGCATTCTGTTCAGCATATCGATACATAAGTATTTTCACACGTAGAATTTAATTTTCACGTCAGGGAGTCGACATATTTTGATTTTTTCGATTTTATACGGAAAATTTATGGTTTTTCGGGATTGAAATTACTAACAATTGTTTCATGAAAAATGAATGCACCCAAAATGACTATAGCATTTTGACTTTCACATACGTGCACTCACTAAATTGATTGGTAAATTCAAAGAGTGGGTACATCGACCTGGTATATCAAGTTTCTGCGATTTTTTACGGCAAATCGGTAGATTTTCGGGATGTGGATTGCTTACTTTCAATTCATGAATGAATAAAGCAACGACATGGTTGAGCTTCTTTGCATGAAAAGGCGATTAAAATAACAAAATCAAGACATATTTAATACAATTGCATTTATATCGAGTCAATTTCTTTTCAATAATATAACGGGATTTATAATACCGGTGATTTGGGTATTTTAGCCCCAAAATACCTTTAAATCGACTTTATCTTCTAGGAGTTCGACAGAATTTTTCCTTTCTTCGCTTAAATTTTTCCGTAGCACTTTTCTTCAAGAATCTGATAAGATTTTGCTTGAGGCAGATCAAAAAACTTAAATTTGTTCGAATAGCTTTCTAGATTCACAATACACGGTCTCGTCAAGGTGCGTCGTTGACCTTGCAGTGTTGGATCGTGAATTCTCTTGTTGTGCTGCTTGCCTTTTTTGAAATCTCTGTAAATGAAAACTAAAGGGTTTGGTATGTGCGAGTTAATGACGCGCCTTATCAACACATTGTGTTGGAGTTCACTGCTTGTTTTAAAATGTAGGTATAAAAAAAATTCGGATTTAGAAAAAAAATACAAACGAGAAAAGGCGACAAAATCTCTAATTTTCTAAGAGTATAGTAATTTCTACTTTTGTCGTCTTTCAGCTATACAAGAGGCAGCACCTTTAATTAGTCGAGTTAAGAGAGAAACCAAACACGCAATTTGGCCTGGAACGGCGCGACTTACCTAGAGAGAAATAATGACGAGGACTTGAGATGAAAAGGAGAGGCCCTCGGCGCGGCGATCGGCATGTAACACATATTAGCGCCTACAAGACTGCTCGAATACTTCACGCATTGCATCAAACACGGTGCAGTCATTGCGGACAGCGTGAAACGGATAGCGCCTACAAGAATGCATGAATACCTCACGCATTGCGGCAAACACAGTGCGATCAGCGGGAGACGCATAGCGCCTACAAGACTGCGTGAATACTTTACGCATTGCGTCAAACACACTGCGGTCTGCGAGGCGCGGCGGCGGAAGTTACAATCATTAATCCACATTTATGTTTGTTCTTTCATAATTTTTTCGTTCATTTTTTATGAATGGAGGGCCTTGTCCACACAGAGATAGGTTTACGAAACTTAACTTTCGCGCAAAGTTCGGTGAACTTTTGCTGGTGGTGTTGACAGGGCTTTCCCAAAAAATGTATTCAACACCAGTAAACGCGTCTCATGTACCCCTCCCCCGCTGGCAAGTTCATTTGACGGTTTTCATTGATGTTTCAAAATGAATGAGAAGGGGGCGGCAAAATACTAGCGGCCCATGAGCGGCAAGTAGGTAAATCCGGCCCTGTTTGGCAATAGTTTATGCGGCTTGGTGTCTTTCTTCTTGAAGTGGTTCATTTCTACCTGCTGCAGTCGGTTTTTTAAAAGTTTAAAGTACTTTCTTAAAATAAAAAAAAAAAAAAAATTAAAAAGCGCGTAACAAGGCTACAATTTCACATACATAAAACCAAAACGTTTCGGCTGAAAATTCAGCCATCCTCAGTTGGATAAATCAAAATAAAAATGGTTAAAAATCTAAAATAGTACCCGATAAGTGCCTTTCAACTGGGAATGTTGTTATTATGACAGACATTTTCCAGATGCCCGTTTTCGGTGTTTTTCTTGACTATGTTATCAAAATGTCCGTCATAATAACAACATTCCCAATTGAAAGATACTTATCAGGTACTATTTTAGATTTTTAACCATTTTTATTTCGATTTATCCAACTGAGGATGGCTGAATTTTCAGCCGAAACGTATTGGTTTTGGGTATGTGAAATTTTAGCCTTGTTACCCGCTTTTCAAATTGTTTTTTATCGTATATCTTGTCACGGGCTGCAGAGCATCTATCATATTTCATGTACTTTCTTAAAAGTTTCCGGTTATGCATTTTTTAAATTTTCATGATGTATTGTTCCAGGTATTACTACGACAAGAACATCATGACGAAAGTGCACGGAAAGCGCTACGCCTACCGCTTCGATTTCCACGGTCTCATGGTGGCGTGTCAACAGTCGACAGCACAGGGTGGTTCGATGGGGGGCGGCGGAACCCCCGGAGCCCTTCCCCCCCTCCCGGCCCTCCCCACCCCCACCACAGAGCTCTACAAATACCACCAGCAGAGCCCCACCTCCACCGACCTGACCGCCTTCTACCCTCCGACCTCGACGAGCAAGTTTAGCCCCCTTCCAAACTCCTCGATCTCGCAGGCTATTTACCACACTTCGCCCTCTTATTGGGCGTCCACGGCTAGTCTCTCCTCCATTTATTCCATCCCTCCGCCCCGAAGTATCCTTCTTACCCTTGAGCCCTTTCTCGGGTCGAACCCACCTAATGCCTACACTGAAAAAAAAAAAAAAAAAACACATTGGATCTAGAATCCAGACTCTTGAAAACATTGACGAGAAAAAATACTCTTGATTCAATCGGATTTTTGCTTGAATCAAAACAAAATCCGCTTAAATTAAGAGGTTTGGTTCTTGATTTAAGCTAGATTCTGATTGAATCAAGAGTACTTTTTCTTGTCGATGTTTCTAAGAGTTTGGACTTCTGGATCCAATGTGTTTTTTTTCTTCCCAGTGTACTTAATAGTGGGGACTGTTAAACAGTGGCGTGGATAAAAAATTTTCAAAATGTTTCAAATTCAAGATTCCTCACCGAAAAAAAAGTGATGTTGATTTAACATCCTGAATGTAAAAAAAGTGTCCAAGAACTTTCAAAATGCTGAATTAACCGCTATATTACTTTAGAAATGTCAAGATGTAAAACTAACTGCTGTAGCGGGTAATTCAGTTTTTTGTAAGCTCTCGCACACATTTTTTACATCTAGAATATTAAATCATTATCATTTTTGTTCAGTGCTGAACATTACAAAAATGAGGTTTTTGGGGGAAATTTTTGGGTCGAAAGGGGGCAAGGTCGGGACCCTCTGGACCTCCTGGTTACGCCACTGCTGAGTATTGTTAAATGATCAGAAAAAAGAAATTACCTGGTAAAAGCGTATAAATGCACGTGAAATATGCAAATTAAGGAATCCTTTCAAAAGTTCTTCACAGCGAGCGAAATTCACGTAAAAAGGAAAACATCACTGTGCGAATTTTCAAAAGTTTAAAAATCGTAGCTACCTATTTAATACGAAACGCAGAGTGGAATTCATCTCTTGATTGTGACGTTGCTCACCTTTGCCTATTTCCTTTTAAAAAAAACTAATATATGTAATTGTTTCTTTACATTTTCTGAGAATTTTCCTCCATCACTCAAAAAAATACCCAAGAAATATTGAGATTAGTTTTACTTTAAAAAAATTAAACGTGATCAGAGATGTTTAAATGCTTGAGTGGAGGTACCAATTTTGCGATTTTTTTCAATCGATAATATGAAATAGGTATAAAAAAATCAAGCGTTACGTAATTTTTTTTTGGAAAAATTAAATAAAAGGATAAAAGTACACTGGGCGCATAAAATTTTCAAAGAAAAAGAACCAAAAAAAAGGGACTTAGTTGCACTTCGTCATTTTTCTTTGAGCGTTTTTTCCCCAAATTTGCGAGTACCTACTTGAATTTTTCTCTTTTTTTATTTTTACAATCTGTCAATGCTATTAGAGTGCACTTACTTACCTTGCATGATCCACGACGGACAGACACGTTTGCAATGACTAGATCATAACTTCATGAGCCTCAAAGGCCAAATTCTATGATCCATTCTTTTTTTTTAGAATATTATTTTTTTCTCCTTTTTCCCTATTTGCTTCTTCCTGCGGATAGAAGATGTACATAATTTGTAAGACTGTATAATGTTCCTACCAATGTTGTTGTAATTGAATTGTACATTTGTATCACTAATTTCATTGAGTTGATTGTTTTTCCCTCGTAAAAATGATAATAAAAGTTTCTGAAACTTTCTTGCCTCCTCTTTATTAACTGAATACGTTTTAGCATGATTCCGATAGCCTCTATTCCCTTGTATTATTTGCTTCTAGGGTAATTAGACGTAATCGGCAGAAGCCAAATGAAAGTATGTCCAATGAAACATGAGCCCTGAGACCCATAAGAATGTATGCATGCATAACAGGGCTCACGTCATATTGCACACAGTTCCGTTTGACAGAGATACGTCCACTATACCTGCTCAGGCCGAGTCAGGCTTCTCGGTCAAGAATCTGGTATTTTACTTGAACCATTCTTCAAGGTTCCTTCAAGCCAAGCTTCTTCAGGCCTTCTTGTGGCGTACCTACTGGAAACATTCTCTGGTGCGAATAGATTTCAATAATGGAGTGAAGCAGGTACCTGCTCAAGAATGAGGTAGAAAGGTGCCCCTTAAATTGCATTGGGCGAGATTGAAGGAGATTCAACCTTCCTGATTTTAGTTTGTTTATGTCACGTTCACGTACACTCAGTTCCAAAACCTTGAAAGAGTTGGTGCACCATAGTCAAGGCGCCTGGTAGCTAAAAATGAGGCTACCTGGAATTTCGGGTACACAGCGATTTTTTTTTTGGCTTACTTTATGTTATTTGGGTCGCTGAATCCGAATCTGAAGTTTTCTACCGCGTATCTGGTGAGCATTTTCCGCCATTTTGATAAAATAGCCTGAAAAGGCCTTTTTTGCGGTTTTCTTGATGTAGCGGCTACGCATGAGAAAAAGTCTCGGATTTAGTTAATATTTTGTATAACTGACATGACTTGGAAGAAAATGGTGTATACATATTCTAGGTTTGCTTAATAATTGAGGAACCTCGGATCTCGAATCTTTGGAACGCCTCGGAACTTGGCAGACCGCGGCGAGCCGGATCCCGCGTTGACGGGTGCGCAGCGAAAACGTCAATGGGCGCGATGTTCAATTTTTAAGCAAACCTAGCATATGTATACACCATTTTCTTGCTTCCAAATTATGTCGGCTATTCAAAACATTAACTAAATCTGGGACTATTTCTCATACGAACCTCTTAATTTAAAAAAACCGCAAAATAAGGCCTTTTCATGCCATTTTTTAAAAATGGCGGAAAATACTCACCAGATACGCAGAAGGAAACTTCAGATTCGGATTCAGCGACCCAAAAAACATTAAGTAAGCCAAAAAAAAATCGCTGTGTAACCAAAATTCGAGGTAGACTTACCAGGCGCCTGGACTATTAGAACCCTTAAACTATGGCCTTAACGGTCGAAACTGCAGTAGCGGCACAGGAAAACCGAAAAACCACGCGCACGGGGACGCTACTTCAATATTTAGCTTCCATCGCCTTGCAAAGGTCCAGGGATACAACTATTTTAACTCTCAGGAACGCGTGAGGTATAACGCCTCAATTGAAGGCGTTTTGGAATCTTCTGTATTTTCATGACGAGATTTTCCGAATTGTTTTGCAGTAAATTGTTGATATGAGTTCTCTATCATATTTCGTTAAATTACTACTGCTTCTTAAATTTTAATTATTCTGCAAACATTATCCATTCGCGAAGTACAACCCTGACTTTCGCACCCTTAAACTACGGCCTTAAAGGTCAAAACTGCAGTAGCTGCACAGGAAAACCGAAAAACCACGCGCACAGGGACGCTACTTCAATATTAAGCTCCCATCGCCTTGCTAAGGCGCAGGGATACAACTATTTTAACTCTCCGGAACGCGTGAGGTATCACGCCTCAATTGAAGGCGTTTTGAAATATTCTGTATTTACATTACGAGATTTTCCAAATTGTTTTGCATTATATTGTTGATTTGAGTTCTCTTTATTATTTCGTAAAATTACTCCTGCTTCTTCATTTTTAATTATTCTGCAAAAATTATCCATTCGCGAAATGTAACCCTGACTTTAGCGCCCTTAAAATACGGCCTTAACAGTCGAAACTGCAGTAGCGGCACAGGAAAACCGAAAAACCACGCGCACGGGGACTCTAAAATTACTCCTGCTTCTTAATTTTTAATTATTCTGCAAAAATTATCCATTCGCGAATTACAACCCTGACTTTAGCGCCTTTAAACTACGGCCTTAACGGTCAAAACTGCAGTGGCGGCACAGGAAAACCGAAGAACCACGCGCGCGGGGACGCTACTTGAATATTAAACTTCCATCGCCTTGCTAAGGCGCAGGGATACAACTATTTTAACTCTCCGGAACGCGTGAGGTATCACGCCTCAATTGAAGGCGCTTTGGAATCTTCTGTATTCAAATGACGAGATTTTCCAAATTGTTTTGCATTATATTGTTGATTTGAGTTCTCTTTATTATTTCGTTGAATTACTCCTGCTTCTTAATTTTTAATTATTTTGCAAAAATTATCCATTCTCGAAATAGAACCCTGACTTTAGCGCCCTTAAAATACGGCCTTAACGAGCGAAACTGCAGTAGCGGCACAGGAAATCCGAATAACCACGCGCACGGGGACTCTAAAATTACTCCTGCTACTTAATTTTTAATTATTCTGCAAAAATTATCCGTTCGCGAAATACAACCCTGACTTTAGCGCCCTTAAACTACGGCCTTAACGCAACTAAAGGCTCAAAATTGGACGTATTTGACTCAAGAAGGTCGATGTACAATTAAGTTAAAAACAAAAATTGCGTGCTTCTAGTTTTTTTCCCCTTTTTCAATTTTTGTATAGTTTCTTCCATCACAACTACGGCTCATTGAGATTCATATCGATGCCATTGCTTGGAAAAGGTTTTACAAATATTTAGGTACCTACCACGTTTTAAAAATGTAAATGCTTTTGAAATGAAGTAATCAATTTCATTTAAAAAAAAAGAATGTTCATTTAAGGCATATTTTATATCGGAAATTTCAAGGATAAAAATGACACCAAGTATTTACCAAAGACAACTTGAAAAGATGAATCACAAGAAGAAATTAACATTTCATTTAAAATATGGGTTACGATAAAAACACCTCATTCTCTCTTAATTTTCTTATTTCGATACTGTCAATATAATTTTACACGCGGACTAAAATATAACGCTTGAATTTGATTTTAGTGGACTTTACTTAGTGGACGTTTAAGTAATGGACTTAACAATAGTGTGGGTTTTAGAACTGTGGACGTAAAAATTGTGGACGAAAAGTCTGTGGACGTAAAAAAAGTGGACATGAAGTCCGTGTAACGCGCAATCGATTCTACGCATGGAACTACGTAGGACTTGACACTTATCTCGAAGAAATATTTCTCGTCCTCAATTGAGAAAAATCGACAGGGGTACAATGGATTAACTTTTTGGGGTCAAAATCGAAAGTTCTTCGATCGGGCTGAAACCAAGCTACTCCCCTGGGAAATGACCCGCTGAGTCCGATTTTCTGGTCTGAAATGCTCCACGAGATCATTCGAACTCTCAACTGGCAAATAAAAAAGCGACTTCATGAGATCACAATCTTTCTAGATCCCCAATCCCCATTTAGGTATCGTGTATAATCAATACTGTTAATACAAATTGTATTGGTACCAATGCAATTCTATCAGTTTTCGTCAATACTGTAGGGTGTTCAGCATTGACAAGTGACTGACAATACATGTTTGAGACCCCAAATCAGGCCTCCCGCAGATGTGAAGAATTTGAGTAATTGAGTTCCCCCCTTTAGTCTATTTGCCTGGCTCCATTATAAATCCTTAAGGTATTGGCTGAAATAGTGATTAAAATCTCTCTTCCAGTTGCCGAAATGACTACTGCTGGATTCAATAATTATTCACGGAGTCGGATCATTCATAGATGGAAAGAAGACAGCGTGTGTTATGAAGGGATTTAGTGCCGGGAGTATTTCATCATCTTTTGGTGCTGTGTTCCTTGCAACTGCCTGAGCATAATTAGGTTTAAAAATCAAACTATTTAGATTTGTTTTAGCTAGGAGCTAACAGAGACATGAACTTCAATATATAGATTGCATTGTGCGAAAAGGAACCACAAGTATTCCAATGTCGCTATGATCGTACAACTTCTTATACCTTCATATAAACTGATCATCTAAACAAGTTTTATCTTAACTCCCAATAAATTATACTTTCAAGATGATAATTACCTTCGTAAATTTAATTTTTTGCATAATTTCAGTAACGTTATTGCAGAGAATATAGGTAGCACAATCATAGCAACGTCAAATTGCTCTTGGTTCCGTTTCGCAAAATACAATCCATATGCTGTACGTTTTTTTGCCAGAGGGAACCACAATTCTTTCAAATGATATCACTGCGCAGCGCATCATTACATTAATCACCACACAAACAATTGATCGAAATCTCATTCATGCACGGAAAAATTCATTTTTCAGCCCCCATTTGCTAAACATTTGCAAATAGAAGGTAGGATTTAAAAAGATTGGTGTGTTCAAGAAATCATACGGAGAACTAAATTTAGAAATAATGAAATTCACCTAGTCCTGAAACCCCCTCCTATTATCCATTTGATTTAAGAAAAAAAAAGAAGAAAAAATCAATGCCCTTGCAAGTTTTTAAAAAGGCAAGGGAGGATAGAGTTTGGAAGAAGAAAAAAAAACAGATAATTTTCTTGAACATGGCGAACTTCATCATCGATTTGAAAGTTTACAAAAACGGACCGTACAAAGAGAAGAACAAAAAAAAATCAGAACATAACAATCTGAGAAAAATCAAATCATTATACAAATGCTCTCTTAGAACTGAGAACATTAGCGGCGGTTTGACCACCTATGCAACATATTCATCTTTGTACAATAACTACATGCATTTACATCTAAGAAACAGAATAAAAACTGTACAATAATGTACAAAATATATTCACAACAATAATTAGACTACACTGAAGTATAACAAAGACTTCAATAATGTAGTGTCTTAAGAGATCCGTACCTACTATAATTGATACTTCGTATTCATGAAAATAACTTCTACAAACAAACGGGTTTACGACTCCCAAAAACGTTCATGAGAATGAGTATTCACTATTTCAAGGTTTCGTAATTTTCTAATTAGTTGAAAAAGTTACCATAATATCCTTAAATGTTAAGAGATTAGAGAACAGCTCTAGGGTAACATTATTTTTGATTTCTGAGGGAAAAATACTAAATACCCTTCAATGCTGCAGATCAGCGGAACAAGACGCTGATGACCCATATTCAAAAATGTGAAGCAGGAATACAAGATTTAATTATTGAGTACCATGATTGATAACGATTTTCATTTATGGTGAGCATTTATTAAAACTATTTGTTTAAACTTTGGCACATTTTGTAATTTGATTGCGTGAGCCAAGTAGGCCGATTTCAAGAGAAAACCATGCGCTACAATGCCGATCAGTTCATAATGTCTGAATCATGGGTCTCATTCTTTTGGCTAGCTCGTCTTCGTTCTGGACTAGCATCCGCTTCAGAATATTTGGGTTCTGGGCAAAGCCTTCGAGCTGATGACTTGTAGCCATTACTTGACAATTTGCAACTGAATTATGATCTACGACAATCTGGTCGACTCCCTGATTATGTACCAAAGTTTGGTTCGCTAACTCCGGCAGGGACATCCTATGAGCAATGAAAAGCTCGACCAGTCTCGGATCGATGCTTGTTGGGGGATATTTGCTCAAGATGAAGTCATACGTCTTTTTGGCTAGAACATCCACAGGGTCTGCATACGGCTGGGAGTGAAACTGACAAAATTGAGCTTCCAGTAGCTCGACTTGATCGAGCCATTGTTTTGTTGGTTTCTCCATTGGGAGACCTAGGTACTTCTCTGCTAGATGTTTGGCGAAGTCGACGATGTGTGCATTTTCTGGGGATATTTCAGGAGTTTCTTCCTGCAAATTGAAAAAATCATAAATCAGTTGTAAACTTGGAAGTCGTTTTTAAACTTTAAAGTAACACTCTGATTTTGCAAATGTTAGAGCAGCCAATGGAAAAAACTCTGGCCTGGATTTTTGGCTACTTCCAAATTCTAGAGTCCTCTATTTTTCCTCAGGTTTTCCCCCAAAAAATTTACTTGTGATTGCACAGAGATAAGAAAGACATAAATCTTTGTCAAAAAATAGAATTACATATAACCATCAGAGGCCAAAATTATCAGTGTTTACAGGGTTTTTTCCTTTTATCAGGATTATTTATGATGGTTTTTCCCATCAAATTGAATACCCAAAGTTCCTTGTTTCCTAACTTGTTGGAATCCCTGTCCTGCTTTTCTTGAGCTCCCATCCTAACTGCAAGATGAGAGGCTATGGAATTTCCTTGATCATTTAGAGGAGAAGTCACAAGGAAAATAATATGGCATTGTATGAAAGGATTGAAAGGGTGCAAGTAATTGATATTTACGATTTTTTGTCAGAGCAAAAAGAAGAAAACTTTTATTTCAGAGGAATTAACATTTCTGTTGGGTTCCCTTCAATATTTGTCGGATTTCGCAGTGGAGTACTCAGTTCTGCAAAGTAATGTTTATGACCTTCTAAAAATGCTTAAAATTTCTCCATTATTATCATCGCAACCATTACCGCTTACAGCTTGACTGGGAGTGGTACTAGCATCAAATGAACTACATTTTGCAATTAGGAACTCCATTTTTTGGCTCAATTTGGGAACAACGCAAGTACAATTAGTACTCTGAGTACATAAGTGTTTTTGCGGATGAGCCAAAACTTGTGGTTCCTAATTGCAAAATGTAGTTCATTTGATGCTAGCACCACTCCCAGTCAAGCTGTAAGTGGTAATTGTTGTGATGATTATAATGGAGAATTTTTAAGCATTTAGAAGGTCATAAACATCACTTCGTAGAACTGAGTTCTACATTGCAAAATGTAGTCCAAATGATAATGCCTACACAATTTTGAAAGAAAACAGGGTTGATAAAGCACAATGTGGAAATAAGGGAAGTATATTAAAGCAGTCTCTGAAAAATGATGATCAAATTTTGAGAAATTCCACATTTTGCAGAGGATGACTGTTTATCAGGGGCATTGTCATGTCAGGACAGTTTGACGATTGACGGGAATACAAACTTACCACATCCAACAGATCTTCAAGTTCTGTTACAGCAGTAGAGTTGCAGGGGGCAGAAAAGCTGGTAGGAACAGTAGCTTCTACGCTTGCAGAACCTTGACTTGTCTGGTTCATACCATTCCGATTCTTTTCGTTCTTCTCGCGGACAACCTGGAGACAAGAAGCATTCACCAAAATAACAGCAATTTTGAGCCACTTCAAAAAAAAAAATGCAACATGGACTCATAATAGAGACTGTCTTATTCCCTTGAGACAGAAATGAATATATGAGGTTAGGCTAAAGTTTCTTTCTCAAGGTAGAGACAAGCATATACACATACAAGTTACTACATAGGCTGTCCCAAAACAACTGGCACTAAGTCTGTAATTCGGGAACTACAATAGATATCGACATGTGGTTTGCGGGAGGTGATAGCTCATACTCTTAGCTCTTAAACTAGCCTAAGTTGAGCTAATTTGGTTAAAAACTCAACGAGTTACATCGATTTTCCCGAGACGTGTAAGAAATACCCCTACGGAATTTTTCGGTAATTTTTCATTCCTTAACTTTGCCTCCGCAAGCTGTGAAATTGGTTCAGACGTTATGAATCAAGTTTCCACTTCTCTGGATGCAAGTTTCCACTTGTCAGCAAGTGTTTCCATCACAGCCGAGAAGTTTTTTTCTGTTTGCAAAGTCAGTTTAGTGAAATTGTCCGGCCTGATAGAGCGTTTTTTTTGTGTTTCGTCATGAGTTCACCCGCGGAGTTGAAGCAAGAGCAACGATACGCAATTCGATATTGCGTTCGTCGTGAATTATCTGCTTCTGAAACATTTCTAAGCCACTGTCATTTCATTCACAGTTTCAGAAGCAGATAATTCACGACGAACGCAATATCGAATTGCGTATCGTTGCTCTTGCTTCAACTCCGCGGGTGAACTCATGACGAAACACAAAAAAAACGCTCTATCAGGCCGGACAATTTCACTAAACTGACTTTGCAAACAGAAAAAAACTTCTCGGCTGTGATGGAAACACTTGCTGACAAGTGGAAACTTGCATCCAGAGAAGTGGAAACTTGATTCATAACGTCTGAACCAATTTCACAGCTTGCGGAGGCAAAGTTAAGGAATGAAAAATTACCGAAAAATTCCGTAGGGGTATTTCTTACACGTCTCGGGAAAATCGATGTAACTCGTTGAGTTTTTAACCAAATTAGCTCAACTTAGGCTAGTTTAAGAGCTAAGAGTATGAGCTATCACCTCCCGCAAACCACATGTCGATATCTATTGTAGTTCCCGAATTACAGACTTAGTGCCAGTTGTTTTGGGACAGCCTATGTAATTACCATATTCTGGCATCCTAACCACTAATCCCTACTCTTCCAGAACAAACGAAACCTTCTAAACACTTCCTTTGCTCCCTGTTTCTAACCTTTTACTAAAAGTTCACGCTGCCTTCTCCTAGGAAGATTCCAATCACAGATATGTTCGGCAACCTTTCATCCACCATTTTTTGCACAGGCCGATAATAAATCAATTACTTGATTCTAACATTTTAGATGATACTATTCTTAACTCAATTATCTAACACACTTGTGACTCCTAATACAAGAACGTTTTTAAAACAAAAAAAGGTGCTTGACCTAACCTTGGTTTTCTCACGAGGCGAGTCTTCATCATGTTGGGTTGAGCATTCAATAGGGACATCAATTTCTGCTTGGATCAATGTTTGCGTGATGAGATATTCATCTGGTTCCTCTGGCGCGTTGGCGTGTTTAGTGTCAAATTTCTTGCCCAAAAGTATCTGACGCAGCCTTTTGATTATGATCTTTGGTGATGGATGTTCATGTAGCACGTAACCTGTGCGAAGCTGCAAAAAACGTAGTATGAAGTAGAATTAATTGAGTTCTCCGACAATAGGTCAAAAGATAAATTTGACTGATCAGTAAAACCTCTTCTATTTCGGATAACAGCGAAAGCTTAAATATAACTGAGAAAAATTCTTCTCACTCGAAAATATACTTTATTTTTGAAGTGGCTAGCATAAAATTGCGTATTGTGGTTGGAACGCTAGGGGGGAAAGCCAAACCACACTTCTGGGTACATTCTCTTTATTCTATAACATTTCTTGGCTGCCTCTCACGGGGGCCAGGCGGGGTTGTCTCCGGTCTTCACGCCTCATGCTGACTAACCCTGCACGAGCGGCATCCACGAGCTTTAGTGCCAACGCCAGAAGTTTTCGTGTCCAACTCCGACTTCCGAATCGCCGGAAGCCGGGGTCATTCTTGCCGCAAGCTCTGCGCTTGCAAAAAAAAAATTCTTCAAACTATTGACGATAGATTCAAAAAATTCCTTTGTTTCATGGAAAATGTTTCATTTGATGATAGCAGTACAATTTCCGAATAAATCAACTTATAAGATAACTAATTAAAACTCTAGTTTCACACTCAACAGAAAAAAAATTAAACTAACCAGAGCACAGAACTTCTCTAAACAATCCTGGTTGAGCCGTGCTGTCAGGATATAATTGATTCCATGCCTTGCAACCATATCCTTGAATAGTTCTTCTAGGGACTTGCACGTGATAATGACTGCTTTCTGGAAAATTTGCAGTGAGTTCTTGCCAACGCGTACCATGTTCTTCATCGTGATCACCATCTCCTCAAGGATATGAAACTGGGCATCGCGCTCCACCCCATATGGTTTCTTCGTTGGGATCTCCCCATCAGTATCACCTACCGTTAGGATGTCAAACCAGTTATTTATAAGCAATACAAAACTTGCTACATACTGAGCTTGTTCGCGGTCTCCAGGAAGGTGCCGCTGCAAAGCCATTGCTGTTGAATGTGAGAACAAGTCTTTCGCTAGCCTGGAAAAAAGGAAAAGGTTGATAATTTAACATCAACATCTCATTTGTATTATTTTACATGGTCAGAGGACTAAAAAATATTGTGTTGTAGTGTCTTTACTGTGGAAAACAGAGTGAAGTAATCATTCAGCAGTGCAAAACCACATATCTCAATTTGCGACGCTGCAGACTTCCTGATATATTTTATTTTTTCTTTGGAAAACTAGCCATTGTAATTTCTTTAAAACCTCCTTGATTCCCCCTCTATTCAGGCAGAATATACTGTATTTGTTATATTATGAATATTTAATTTCTGTAAATTTCAAGCCATAAAATTGACTTGTCTCTCTTCGAGAAAATAAAACAGGAACAGAAATTTTGAAACACTGCAATGGAGATACATAGTTCCCTTTTTGACCATCCATGAGTAACACTTGCAGCAGTTTAATTGTAGAATTGAAGAGCTAAATTTGTAGGTACAAAGATGTGCTTCATAAATAAAAAAAGGGAACTTGCGACAGTTATCGCAGCACGGCTGCATGGACCTTGAATTGCGCCAGAGGGCACGTGTGGTTAAAAGAGTTACTGTGGCTGGAGGGATATCATTCAACGGCATCTTGACTTCCTACGCAATGCCAGTTTAAGTAGGAGCTCAAAATACTCAATTGTGAGATCGTTCTTCATAGGTTAATATTGCTTAAAAAATCCAGGAAAATTCTTGTGAACTAAGGTCATACTACATTTTTTAAAAATCAAAAATTACTCATTGGGAGTAAAAACTGACACAGACTAATTTGGTACAACATAGGTCAAATTTGGAATCATAAATTCAAGTCACCCTGAATGAATTGAATGAAATTAAATGATTTGAATGAAATAATCTACAATTCAAAAAATTTTAAACTTATTTTGAGGATTGGGAATTAATGATTTTCAATTTATAAAAATTTGACGTACACGTGAGTGAATATAACTTTATGATTAAAACTAAGTTCTCGTGCAGGATTTCCTGTTCTTTCATTTTGATTTCCAATTTAGCTTGATTTCACATTCTGTTTTCATCATTCTGGAATGGAAACATTAAACTAAATGAACAAACCTGAAGTTAGCTCGATGGACCTCCTCGCAGGTGATATGCGCTGTGGTAAGAATCGGGCGCGAACTGATAGTCTCATCTGCTGGGATATTGATGAGCGCTGCGACTGGATCTTTGGTGACGAGCTTGCCCTGAATGAGGAATCCTGTGTCAAGAAACCAGTTGCGCAAGAGTTTGAGGAGACTGGGAGGGTCTGCAAAAAAGTGGATCTTCTCGCCCGTTGTGGGGTGCGCAATGTAAGTTGAGTCCATACTTACGCCAAACTCTTTCCAGATCCCTTGATTCACGCCTGAGCAGTTGCACGTACAGGCTACAACGCTGAATCCGATTGCGTCCAGTTTGGTGATGATCGACAGGAGGATTTCTTTGTTGATTTTCTTGTCGAATTCGACATAGACGGGCTGCTTCCAATTGTCAAAGAGACCTTGGGCCATTATCACCTGTGGTCAAAAATGTTCCACTTTTATTCTACTTTTTGTGAAAACGATTTAAATATAGATGAAAATGTATGTTGACCAAGATGACCACCAAAAGAATACAGATGATCAAAGAACGGTTTGACAGGAGAAAAACACTATATACAGGACTAGAAAACTGCATTGCAATAATCAAAATCTCATTTAACTTATTCCAACCATGATGCAAAATTTGAAAGAATTCTCAAAGGCTTAGAAAGCTGCATGCTTTGAAAACTCAAGCTTGCCAGGACATTATATGGAGCCCACTCCTTGTGGAGTTTATTCTCACTTTATACCAAGCGAATATGCTTAATTATACGATGGCAAGTTAATTTTTGAATTCTCAGGAATTAGGTATGTTTGTATTCATAGAGGCATTAGGTGTTGGAAGAGCATTCCTCAATTGCAGTATCTCAGAATCTGTGCTGACGTTTCATCCCTTAAGAACACAGCAAATGTATGTAATTCATTGAAACTTTTACTAAATATTCTGGAAGATTTTGCAATGCTCTGAACGAAAAAATTTCAGAATATTCACTGAATAGTTTCCTCCTTAAAATATTAATTACTTAGCTGCAAAGATTCTGAAACCCCGCTACCAATAGGTGCCATTTCTGCATCCAATATCTCAATTGCTCAAAAAGGATTTTTTTCCTTTCTTTTCTTTCAATTTTGAGAATGAGATCAAATTTGAATCAATCTACTTACATCAAATCTAGATACTCCAAGAAAGGAACTGAAAAATGAGTTTCCCAGAACAATTTTCGGAATTTTGATCATAGGGAGTTTAATGGGCCTGTTGCAAACTTTGCTAGAGCAAAAATAAGAGTTGTTTCTTATAGATAATGCCTCAAAAATCACGATGAGCGCATCCGCAAAGTCTGAAATGCACTCATAACTTCACAATCTGCGTAAGAAATTTGCGTTATTTTAAGCTTCCCGCTTCAAAAACGATACTACGGCATAGGTGAACATTTTGTTAGAGGAGTCGCTCCATCGTCGGCGATATCATCATGGCCGACGCTTGCACGCAGTTCCGCGCGTAATTCAAGGAGAGTTCAAGGTCAATCAATTCGGGCGTGGAAAATATGAACGTTAACACACCGATTGTTATCTGTCTAATCCAGTTCAGGTGTTATCTCGTCCCATCAAACGTGTTTTGGCGGATTGGCGTCGGCTATGATGATTATTGCCGACAATGGAACGACTCCTCTTACAAAATGTTCACCTGTGCCGTAGTATCGTTTTTGAAGCGGGAAGCTCAAAAAACCGCAAATTTCTTACGCAGTTTGTGAAGTTATGAGTGCATTTCAGAGTTTGCCGATGCGCTCATCGTGATTTTTGAGGCATTATCTATAAGAAACAACTCTTAGTTTTGCTCTAGCAAAAGTTTGCAACAGGCCCATTAGAGATTATTGGCTGTTGAACTTCATAATCATTTAATAGGGATCTCCAATTAAAATGGCTCTCTTGAAAATAAAATAGAGCATACTGACCTGCATATAATTATGTGGGCCAATGATATCGTCTTCCTTGTCATTGTATTCATATACAGATGCAACTTTCATCTCCGAGAAAGAGAGAACAGTGCATCGCTGGGCAGCAGACTTGTTTTGACCTGAGATCTGCATGATCCTGAACACATCGTCTAAAACACCGCTTTTGAGTTGAGAAAGTGAAGCCCACTTCCGCAACGTACTGAGACCAGGCAGTGGGTAGTTTAGTGTATCCTTGACATATGAATAAGACCGTTGACTTAAATACCTGTAAAAAAACAGCAGTGAAATAAAGAACATGATGATAAAAATGATGGTACTTTTGTGAAGATGGGTTCAGTCGGTGGTGACCATGCAAGGGAATTGCAACTGACTGGATCCTTCACACTCCTTTGCAATACTTCACGGAAGTACACAAAGTACAATGCCCTTGACAACACTGTTTTAAACCCAAATATTGTGATGAAGTTGAAAGAATGAAACAGCATGTTTTATTCAAATACTCCGTATCTTGAGCAAACCTTCTAGATATGAAAAGCCAGACTGAGGAAAATTATTTACATCCCCCGACTTGAAATCGCGATGATAAGTAGGCCAAAAAAAAGGAGTTATTGAAAACTAAAAGATGTTTTGAAGAAGACCCTTACTTCCATCTTTTGCATTAATACAATGTAGCAGGTCTTTTCACTTAAGTATTGCCTTAAGATTTTCTCAGGATTTGCTTGACTCTAATCTGTCATTTAATAGAGTTGATAATGATATTTTGTCAATGCACAGAAATTGGTTAAGAGGCTCCTTCTTTCCCACAATGGTTCATTAACAATTTCTGTCATACAAATAGTAATACCACTGAGCAGCCTAAATTATAATACAAAAATTCGTATCAATGTTGAAAATGCAGAAATGCATTCACTTCTGCGAAGCTTCTGTTTTTTTCTGCGAAAGCCTCTGCAAAAGCTTCACAGAAAAAAAATGTTTGCTGGTTTAACTATTAAATTGTTAAAAAATATATTTGACATGTTTCAAATGTACATTTTAAAATGGTGAAAAGCTAATTTAACCACAGGGGTGGTTAAATTGGAATTTTTTTTCATAAAATTTACATCGATACATACCGAACACTTTTTTTAACTACAAAATTGTTAAATCAGCTATTTCAATTTTTTCAGGTTGGTTTGCAGCATTACTAATTTCCTGTTATACATTAATTTCTACCTTGGAAACTAACTACCTAAGAAACATCATCTTTTGAAAACCACCTTGACGTTTTCTCTCCATGTAAAGAACATTCTGCGAAAATTGCATGCCATGATGTTGGTTCAGTCTCCATTTGAAAAATAAAATAACGGCAGAGACTTCAAAACACGGCAAATGATATACTCATTTTTGCAGTTTCACTGTTAGTAAGTTTTCAGCCTCTGTTATGTGGTGATGAACGGTGAGAGATATATACCTGAGTGTGAATGCTTTTGAGAACTCTTCTTGTGTCCATCGAGCTTTTGTTTTTTTCTTGAGCATAATGTCAATTTGGTTTGGACTGAGACAATCCTTGAACAGCTCCTTAACTTTCTTATCAAACTCTGGCTGTTTCCGGCTCTCTGATGCCTCCAATTTCTTCCTTAAATCTTCGTTGACCTTCTCAAGCGTGACTGCCTTGGCTGCCACACCCTTTAATCGCGCTTCTGTGACTCTCTTCTTCCTCAGCAGCTAAAAATTTAAACCATCTATGAATAAGCATCGAAAAACCAGTTTACCGTTTTGTTACAAAATAAGACCTGTTTCCGTCACTCTGTCGCCGCAAAATTAGACTATTATAGGGAGTAATTTGGTTCTTTTGTACTTCCTTCCATAATTCATTTTTGCTGGAAATTAAGTAGCTCTCTAACTTAAAATTTCGTGAGCCTATTCTTGATTATCAAGGGAAAATTTACAGACACTTTCACGGCATCATGTTGTTTAAATTTCTATTAACCAATTGAAACATGGAAGGAAATTAGATGACATGAAATGCACTTTGACTCGGGTAAAATCTATCCAAATTATCCTTCATGTTACGTGCTTGATTTTTTATACTGCCTTTAAAATGACTTTCATGAGTAATCAACTTGTGGGTATTAGTTTTTTGAGTGAGATCATTGATTCATTTCTGTTCTTTTTATTTTTCTGGTTACAGACTGTGGTTTATGTTCCTTTTTTGTATGTTTTGCTTTGTAGTCAGAATAGGTAATATTGCCATTAATATATCAGATGCGATAGACATGATCACATGTGGCGATACTACAGGGATTTACTGATCACATCAATTGCTTTAAACTTGATCAAAATGATAACAATATCACGGACTCTTTCAATGATACTGATGAGAATACATCTATATATTGATGACTAAATTGCGAAACTACATATCTCAGTTTGCAGTTCTGTAGACCTCCTGTCATACTTTATTAAAAACTTTACTTAAACATACTTTATTAAACTAGTGAGCATAATGCCTTCAAAACTTCCTGGATTTTGCTCTCTGTCAACAGAATAATCTATAAAAATTTCAAGCTATTAAGTTGACTTGTTTATAATATAAAATCGGATTGGAAATTTTGAAAGACCGCAATGGAGGTACATGCTTTTGCACTTAAGCCATTGATGTACAACTTAAGTAATCAATATCTCCTTGTGACAAGCCTCAAATAGCTTCCATCATAATCGAGGCACTAGATACGAAAAGGGTACTTCTAGATTGTGGTGTTTCAGAATCTGAATTGCTAATTAATCCCTTGGAGAAGAATTAATGGGTAATTTTTCCAGAATTCTTACCATAGAAAATTGTAGAATCATAAGGAATATTCGGTAAAATTTTTAGTGAAATGGATGCGTTCACTTTCCTTACAATGGATGAAATATTAGAGGAGACTCAGAAACACTGCAACCGAGAAGTGCCCTTTTCACATCCAGTGCTTCAATTCAATCTCTATTTTTTTTTTTTTTACACATATCATATGGACCGCGTTAAACAGAAAGGAACCAAGCCACATCAGCTATTGCCAAATTTAACTAGGCAATTTACTTTTTTGCGAGAGAACGTTTGTGCGGATTCCTTTGAAAATTTTAAGCAATTTGCTTCGTACTATGGAGAAAATCCACTGAAATTTGCAAAAAAGTCCGCACGACCGTTTTCACGTGAAAGATTAAATTGCCTAATTAAATTTGGCAATAGCTGATGTGGCTAGGTTCCTTTCTGTTTAACGCGGTCCATATACTCTAAATAAAGCTGAACTGGGAAATTTAATTCATGGCTTTAGTAACCTGTAAAAGCTCCAAATTTTCCGTCTCAAGTTCTTTGATCCGAGCGAGAAGAGTTTCAGGACTGGTATCAGGACCAATAGACGCAGAGGGTTCATCTTCGTCCACTACATCACCTTCGAGCACAGACTCGACGAGTAAAACGGGATCTGGCTGCTGCTCACTCTCCCCTCGGCCTCGATCCCAGTTTGCGCTGGATGCTCGGCTTCCGGTTCCACCCCCGGCGAATCCTCCACAGTTTCCAGTATTGAGTCTGCTGTGGAAAGTGCTTCCTCAGGGACCTCAATTGTTTCAGTGTGCTCTTTTAACAGCTGCTCTACGAGCTGTTTCCGCTTCTTGATCTGCACTTCTTCTGGAACGGGTTTGGCCGCTTTCTTCTTGGTTAATGGTGATAGATGTTGTGTGGGCACAGCTGAAAGTAAAGAAAAAATATTTTATTTATCTATTTATTTATTTCAATTTCAACGGAACAAGTCCCATTTACATAACACTTAAATAAAAACAAAAGCAACAAAACAGGCAAAGAGAGTGTGACTAATAAATAACTAAAACTCGTTCTTTCACCAAAGGCTTAAAATTTGAAATACTTAGGCCATAAAATTGGATCCATTCCGTACAGCTATTTGCAAAATCTGAAATTCTGGGAATAACAGATCTATGCTTCCAGATGACAATATGTGAGGGGATAACAAACAGACGATTTAAATTTCGCAAAGATCTCGGAGGGACATGAAAATGAATGTAGCTAAGAAGAGTAGGAGAATCAATAAAATTATTAACAAGTTTAAAAAAAAAACATGAGATCATAATAACGCCACATAGAGACTAGGGAGCATAAGTTCAAATGTTTAGCAATATCTCCATAAAAATGATCATGGATTCCTAAGGGGCTATTAGTGCGATAGGATGCAAACTTTAAAAAACTGTGGCAAACTTTTTCAAGTTTACAAATGTTATGGGAGGCATGAGGGAACCAAATAGGAGAAGTATAAGTTAAAATTGGTAGCCTAAAAACTTAAACAACGTGAGAAGAGACTGAACATCCTGGAAAGGCGAGGAATATATCAGAAAACAGGGAAAATAAACCTTGGTTCTGAGTTTGTAACATATAAGGGATGAAGCTGAGACTTGAGAACCAGGGATGCAGGAGTCTCCCAAAAGTGCGATCATGATCACATCGAAGGCATTGAAAATTGGGAACTTAGCTTGCAATAACATTCATAGGGCTTGTTTCTTCAAAATTGGCGTAATTTCCATAAAATCACGGTGATGTTTGCATGATTTGGGCACGGGCAAGTAATTGGAGAATAATGGACAAAAAAAGGCCATAGCTCTACAAATTCTTGGGGAAAAATTTCATTACAACTGGAAGGCCATTCTGAAAAATGGGAGTGCTGATACATCTCGTCACCCGTGATGAGAACTTGTGAGGATGAATTTCTCTTGGGGCAGGGGTGCAGAAACTTTCTGACCACAGGATCTACCAGGTCGTGCAACTGGTACTGGAGATGATGGGACAGTCATACAAATTGGGAAAACATGGGGAACATATTTCTCATTTCTTTGGAACTTCTGTTGTTACAAAGTTTTCGCAGTGTAACAGTAGTGTATTATTTTTTTAAGGAGAGGAGAATTATAGAAGTTACGAATAAGGGAGGGAAAATTAAAACTGGGCAAAGGCTTGGAACTTTCAGTGCTCCTCGTTTGGGGGGGGGGGGGACATTCTAACTGCAATAGCTGATCCACTGAACAGCAGATGCCAAAAGAAATTTCACCTATGTTTTTCCATTATGACGTCCATCGACCCAGCCTAACTTTTCACTTGTTCGAGTGTTTGTGTCCTGAAGGATTTTGACTACCTTAAAAGATTGGAAACATCTGATAGAGCAATTACCAGTCTTTTTGAGCCTGACGGGCACTTTGCCCATGAGGCGAGCTCGAAGGGCATCCTCATAATCATCGTTAGTGAAGTGTTCACTGCAAATCCTTGCGTTAGACACATTGAAGTAATGATTACGCCGACTTGCTAATCGCCATTTGTCCTGGATCTTCTTATCAGCTGGGAAGCGGAAGAAACGCAATACTTGGCCATTCCGATCCACCTTCTTAGAAGAGTTCGGGCATCCCGCAACGACGCACCAATTCGGCATCTGCAACGAGTCCAAGACATTGAGCAATAAATTGATGAAATTGTAAAACGTTCCCTCTGTTCACCTTCTAATAGAATATCTTGACTTTCAGTGGTGCCAAATTCATGATAAACTTTAACCCATTCGCCTCATATGACGAGTATAATTGTCAGCCCGCGACTCGGACATATCTCAGCTGACAAGTTTATTCGTGCCATCTGTCAGCGTTGCTACGCTTGAGATGCCATCTATCGGAAAAACGCAAAATTAGCTTGCTGAGCTATGTCCCAGGCGCGCGCTGACAAGTATACTCGTCAAATGAAGCAAATGGGTTAACTCATCAGCTCTAACAGCAAACTTTCTTTATTTCAGAGGATGCTTGAAACTTATCTTCAACAATTTTTTGTGGGAAATATCTACTCCTGAAGGAGTTTAAGACATGAAGAAAACTCTGAATTGTTTTAAATGAGGATGGGAAATTTTTTTGCTTGTCCATCACTAAGAAAATTTACATCTAGCAGAGGCAGATCTCTAACCTTCCCATGTAGAAAAGATGCCCATGCAGCTGACTGTTGAGATTATGGTTCTTGCTCTTTTTGGATTATTATGTACTGACAGTAATGTGGTTCAACTGACGCCAATCAGTTGCATGCGCTAACTAGGTACTTAGAATCTTCCTTTTAGCACTCGTTACGTGACGATTACTTATATTCCCACTTGTAAGGAAGAAAGGTACAACTCCCTCCGTCTTGCACAAATGGGTTCAAAGGTGAGGCAGGCAATGTGCGAGGAAGGAAGATTTCAATCGCTACGAATGACACTATCTTCATAACTAAGCTCATCTTGGACTAAGAAATTCACACTCAATACAGCATAATTTTACTGTTGTAATGGGTACATCTGAGCCTCATTGTGACTGAGGGAAATTGCAAGCAGTCTTTGTGAAAGTTCTTTGAGAATCCTTTGGTAAATGCTTGTTAGATGGGAAGAGCTTACCTTGGAATTTAAAAAGAAGCATTAAAACAATCTTCACTTCACCATGGCTGTAAGGCTTAAAGAATTCCTTGGAAGATTATTATTCACTCATGATGGTGACAGTACATTAAATACACCGATCACTGATGGAAATAATACACGATAGAGATAAAACATCGAGTTTCATACTAATTTTTTTATTTTTAAAAGAGAATGTGTAAAGAGCTGTAAACACAATAATGATAACAGATACAGAAGTTCTAAAAGATGTATGAAAACAGAGTGGGAGTAATCAATCTCCTCTGGTTGCCATTGGTATGACGTAGTTAGAGATATGACGTCAAGCAGGATATTTGGGACTAGCGCGCTCTGACAATGATATGGTGAAGCTGTGTTTATCTATCTAAACTGCTCCCAGGTAGCAGCACTCAAGAGAGCGGGAATTTCAAAAATTAATTTATTTCCTGTCTAGCAGTGTTGTGCGATTGTGCGATATCCGCTGTAATTTATTTCCTGCTGTTTTGAATTCAACTAGGAATTAGTGAAGTAACACGGTAGTATCCAATCGAAATGCCTGGTTCGGAAATTGCCGTAAAATTTCCGTCATATAAAATGCAGAATGGACGGAATGAGCTGAGAATTGTTTATTGTTACCTCAGTCAGAATTGAGGCATTTTTCGATAAAAGTGCGTGTGAGGCTTGCAATGCTGATAAGATTCAGTAACTTTTCATATCGTTTGCGGCAGATGGATTTCATCGTTCATAAAAGACTTACTTCCTCACAATAGCTAGAAAAAACTTAGAGCAGATTCAGGGAAAAAGATTACCTACAGGACATTTCGTCAACGATTTTCTGTCCGCGCACCTTTTCTTACTGGTAACTTACGTCCACGCGTTTTTTCGGCACGGGAGTTTTGGTCGCCACGTGCCCGTTGAGACCAAACGTTGATTGGATTGAATTTTGCAAAAAGGAACCACTAGCATTGCAATGTTGCTAAGATTGTGCAACTTCTTTTGTCTTGGGGGAAAAACCCGATTATCCCTTAATAGTTTCTATTTTACTCGCTAAAAACTGTAAATTTAAGACATTAATTACCATCTAAATTTCATAGATTTTCACAATTTCCGCAATTTTATTGCAAAGGATGAAATTGCACAATCTTAGCATCATTGCAATGCTAGTGGTTCCTTTTTCCAATATGCAATCCAATTGGTCCACATGTAAATACAAACGACTGTTGCTCGCGAAGTTTTTGGATGAAAATGTATTATGTCTTGGACGAATGAGAGTTTGCATGTGTTTTTTTTTTTTTTTTTTTTTGGTCCAACGGAGAATAATATATAATTGAGATATTTGGTAATAATGGGGTAGCGTCGGCTTTGGCTCCCTGGTGTTCAGGGGGCTGGCCCTCCTATCACACTGCAGCGGTAATTGAATCAAAACTCTTTGCGTTCAAATTTCACCCAACTTTCCGTTCAATTATGTCGGATGAAAAGTTTAATTGTGTGAATTGTGCTTTCATCGAAAATGGCTCAAAAACCAGAATGAGCGCATCGGGAAAGTCTTCAATACACTACTGACTTTGTCGAAGGACATTTGGCAACACCTGAAGGCTCATGCTGTGTTTTCATCAGCACGAACAGCGTAACTGAACATTTAAAATACTTTCATTCAACTATTCGTTCAATGGAAAATTCGCAGGTCTCTGAAATTTGATACATTTTATATGAAAATGGAAACTCCTGAGTAAACTGAGCACGAGGGTACCCTTGGTTCATAAATCGAGGAATTTTCGAAGGAGTTTTGACAAAATTATCTAACCTGCCAAAATATATGTGTTTAAATGGGAAATTCCTCCAGATGACGTCACTAGGCAGTGCATTTTCTCACTTTTACATACATTTTTAGACTATTTCCCATTACAGAAAAAATACTTAAAAATCAGCTCTTTGAGCACTTTCAGATGAAACAATAAAAAATTTGCGTTCTTTCCCAGTGAAAATACTAAGGACATCCTTCTACTTGTTTTCTGTCATTGTGCTTGTATCACAAACCTATCATGTAGAGAAATAAAGTTTGAATTGGGGTTTTCACGTGAAATTTTATTGATATGACACGTCCTATTTTGGTATCTGAAATAAAGTATTCTTTAGCTCAGTAGTTGGTGACAAAAATAAAAGCCTCTCTGCAGAGGCTACTTAATTCAAATCAGTTAGAAGGAAAGACAAAGAGAACACTTTTTTTTTCATGAATTTGATTTAATTATATCTCATTTCAATAGAAGACACATAGTTACAAACAAGTTTTTTGGAATTATATCAGCTCAAATGTCTCTTAAAAATAAAAGCTTCACTTAAAAGTTTTCACAAGTAATGAACAAATGAAATTTACACAGGTCGCTGATCTAGGCCTCATCTAATGGATATGAATTCATACAGCGGAAAGGCTAGAATCAATAGGTAAATTTGATGCCATTTCCACAAGTCATTTACGGTTATACACATGATTAAAACCTGAGTGGTAAAACAAAAAATAGGCCAGTTAACTGGTGCTTAAAATTAGTTAAAGAACTTTCACGCAAACATTGATAAAATTAACCTACTTCGCAGATTGGTTGAGTAATTTTCAAGTGTCGCCTTGATCAGTTGATCAGTTCCTCATACTTTGTTTTTATTTTACATAATTTTCTTAATCGACATTATACCTGCGTTAACAAATTCTATTTTTTCTAAATTATTCAGAAGTTGTTACATTCAAGATAACTCATGAAGTCCTTGCACAGAATCCTTGCTACCCGTTATGACCATTAAGTTGCCATCACACTGGTCCATTTTCAAACTCATTCTCTACCTGATAAAAATTACTTGGAACAAATAACAATACATATGCTACAACTTCAAGAATGCCATAGAATGAGTTTTTGTTCTTCTGGGAAGAAAAAAAGGAAACATGGGGAACAGAAGACTTCCTTTGTTCGTATGTGTACATTAGACACCCTCAATGCTAAAATTGAAATAAAAATTTAAGACTCCATTGACGCCATATTTACAGAGCAAAATGGTTTTCCAGTCTGATAAAGTATTTGATTTTGAGATAAAGGAGTTCCTTACTTTGATTTTTTATTTGTGATACTGCCCTCCCCTCCCATCTAAGGAGATCTTATATTTTTTTTTCTTTAAAAAAAGAAACAAACAAAAAATGGCCACTTTCGTAGATTTCCTAGAAAACATTAACAATTTTTGCCAAACCTCCTAAGATTAAGAGGGTTGAGACAAAATACACCCCTGTTTCTTGAGGTTTAATGTGTTTCTGAAAATATAATTCCTTATTTCTATGATGCAATCAAATTTGAAATTTAGTTCAGTAACAAAAAGTGCCCTCATCGAACTGATTACAACAAGGTCAAATCAATCTGGGGCTGATCACTTCATTACAATCCTTTCATTTTAAAAATAAATTAGATATTTACAAAGAAAAGGCAGTTTTGAGCCTGCACAATGCAATTTTAGAGTATGCTCACAATGGACAGAGACAAGGTACAAACAGACTCAATTATAAATAAAGAAAATCCTAAGATTATTTTCTTTGGGTCCACGAGCTACACAGTTCATGGGTAAAAACCATCTGTCATTGAACTAAATTATTGAGATCTGAAAAATAAAAATGTAATTACATTAAGATTAAAGAGGAAAAGAGGAGTTTGAGGGAAGGGCGTTGAATGTTACGACAACTCCATTTTTGTAACATATTGTTGCAGCACACAGACTACTACACGGTGAGCAAAATTTCGAACTTATTTTCAATAAAACCTCTTACATTAGATGATCCAACAAGGATCCAGCTATTTAGTAAAAGAGGATGGCATTGTTCGGTATCAGTGATGAAAAAGTTTTAACACATTTTATTAAGTAATCAGAAATTAGTCATCTCATCTCATCTCTTGGTACCTCGAAACAATATAGAAGTTTCAAATTCCTTTGTAATATAAGTTTAGAAGTGAGATTTTAACTTAAAATGTATTATTCCCGAAATTAAAAAATTGTTCCTCGACTGCTTCATCAGTGACACCGACCTGAATTTGGAAGAAGCCGCAATCGTCGTAGGTTTTAAAATTATCAAAGGTATTCAGCGTAGTAAGAAAGAGCACAGTGTGTGGAAGAACTACTTTTTGAGAAAATCGACAGACAGCCATTCACTGGAAACATTTGATAGAGAATTGCGTTGAAATTAAAACTCGTATTCTGACAGGAGAACTGACATCAAATGAAGGGTGAACTTATATAATAGGCATCCTGTTTCTGAGGTGTAACAAAGCTAAGAAAATCAACAGAATGCATGTATCAGTAAAAGCGAAATCTGCGCATCGGAAGAATCCACGATGCCGATTTTTGTGTATACAATCAACTTTCATAGCGTCAGCCAACAAAAAAAGTTGTATGGATGGGTCCACGCTCTCCATCTGGAAACGCTATGATTGTTCCCCCATTTCAGAGAACTCAATTCTCCATGCGCAATTAAACAAGTGTTTCGTTTCTCATTAATTTAAACTCAGCAATTTTGACAGGCTCTAAGAGATTCTCCATCTCAAATTATGTTGCTTATTGAAAAAATCCCAAAATAAAAAAATAAATGGATATTGTGCTCTTTCTTACGGCAGCATAATTGAAAAGATCTTTTAAATAGATCACTTTCATACCTCATCAAAAATAAAATAAAATTAAATAGATACAATTTTCAAAAATAAAAATATTCCTGTTTGTAGTACAATACAATAAAAATATTTAGCTGAGTGTTAGGAACCAAGAGAAAATCAAAGCAAATGACAATATCTCAAAAAGAACAAACAAATGCGGAAAAGTTACAGCAAATAGAAAGTGAAAGCAGGCAGGGAATATCTGAAATGCTCCCATTTAAAATGCTTGTGAAAAGGAAAAAGGGTATTGTGAATAGGACGTATTTCTGTCAAACGGACCTAAGCGCCATGGGGTGAGGGAGGTAGAGGAAGGCTTGGATTGGCGGCGGAACCGGGCCTATGCCCTATGCTAATTCCGTCCTATGCTCGCAATGCTTTTCCATGGCGCTTAGTTCCGTTTGACAGAACGCGCTATACTGCATTCTAAATTCCTCAAAAGGAACTCAAATTGGTGCTTAGTTCTATTTGACAGAAAAACGTCCAATACAGAAAATCATGTCTTCCTATGATGACAAAACTAAACCAAGGCTAAAATGCAAAGTATTTCAAGCAGTCACCTCTGTTAATGCTTGCAAGCTCACAATGAATATTTGATGTAGGATTCAGTAATTGGTTACCTTCAGGTTTTCATTAAGTGTTATGATAGATCGAAAAATGAAAACAACTCAACAGGACATTTCTCTCTACTTCCACTGATTTGGAGAAATAAATTTCAAGCTGTCATTCTTTCTTTAAAATAAATACAAGGTTTAAGTTCTTGAAATTTTCTCAAAATATTTGACCGGTTCCTCCCCAAAACTTAATAAAAAACTTGAGAGGGCACATCAAACATTGGTTGTCTGACAAAAATTACCAAAAATGTCACCAATTAATCTGTTGATGATGATGTCAGCCACTGACGCCTGACAAAGTTTTTAATTTCTGGACGGCATCAGCCAACGGAGACTGACAGGTGAATGAAGAGCATGATAAATCAATTCGCCTGAAAAGTAGGATCTTTTGAAGTTCACGAAACATGTCTTCTATTTATAATTTAAACAGTTGAGGAGTAATGCCAGTTCAAAAATGAGCAGAAAACTTGATCTGGATTGTAAACACATCAGTCATCAGTTGCTGAAGGGCTAACAGTGAACCTATCCTTAGATATTTTTACCAAAAAGCACCTCATCATCAACATGGTGAGTGAACATTTTTGGGGGACAAGTCTAAAATTTCTATTGGTTGTACAGTCAAATTGCGAGAAAATGTCGTATTTTTCTAAATAAAACTTTCTCCCTGTGATAACTACTCAACTACTGCAAAATGGAAGAACGTTTTGCCCCTACAGACAAATGCCAACTGCCTTACGTTTCTAATTCTCAGACAACTTGTGAGGTGTTGCATAATTTCGAGAGTTTTAGAGATCAACACTGGACACTGGAGTTTAGTGACTACACTGGAACATCGTTTCAGAACACGGTTTATAAATAGAGCAATGAAAATAATCTGAAAATGAAAGACCCTTTCTCTTCTGTAATACTAATTTGGTAATCTTATTCTAGAAGTAACATCGGGAAACTTCAGTTTATATCACAAGGAAACTTAATTTCATGAGTAGGACAGAGGTATTGTACATACTTATAGGCTATAAATTTAAAAAAGGCAAAAATTCTAAGAAGCGTGCAATGAGGTGAATTTCACAACTTTGCATCAAAGAGGCAGTGTCAAGATTTGGAAAAACAACGCCACTACAAAAGAAAAGTCAAAGAAGTTCCACTGCTTACGTTGTGGAAACGAAATAGGAATGTATTTGGCCAAGGGAAAAAGAACAATTTTAGGCGACGGAGTCCCAGCTAAAAATCTGATTTCATGAAAGTGAAATTCAACTCGACCCATAATTTATCCTTGGAGGTTTGTTCCTTTTGACCACGAATAATTTTTATTTTCTGTTCTCAGTAGAAAAAAATCTACTCTTACAGGAGTAAGCCGCATTTTTGTTTGCACAGTTGCACGATTGCTTTGCTTTTTCTTGGCCATCATGATGGATATTTACATGATGAAATTTACAGTTGGAAAAATGAATGGTGAAAGCTGACAAGTTTGAGACTTGTGTGCATCAATTAAATTTGAAATATTAAAAACTCAGCCCAACTTTGTTCAGAATGGCGCAAAAAGAGAGTTTTTGTCACATGCAAATTTTCTCTTCAATAATGATTACAAAGTCAGACCTCAAATTGTTATCTCCCATATGGTGGAACGCAACTACATTTCTATGCTGCAAAATTTGTCCTCGCAAATTATATTTTTACTGTGAATCTGTTTGGCACTTCTACCTGAAAATTTTGGTGATTTTTCCTATAATTGCTGGCAAGCATTAGGAAAATTTTGGACAGAAATTGCGCCGTCATATTCTTGTAAAGAATTGAATTGTTTGAGCTAATTTTGCAGTATTGAAATATAGTTACGTTCCCCTGTCTGAGACACAATAAAATTTGCCACATTTTACTTGAGAACATTGATGAGCGTTAGAGAACTAAATTATTAGAACATATCCTGAACTGTCATGAATGTTATGATACTTAGTGAAACCAATTAAACAGACTTAAAATCACAGACTACAAAAATCAATATCCATCCGGGATAATTGTGAGCCGAAATACTTGATAGAATATAAATAAATGACTCACAGCAAGTGTTTACAAAAAATACATCCAGACAAAACTCACTATCATCTTTTTGCCTTCTTGCTATCTGGAGCTCTAAGAATCCACCTGGCGAAGACTGTCTCTTCCGCTTTTGTGAACTTTGGCTGAGGTCATTGGATACTTCTTCACATCTGGATTTCCGCTCACGGGAGCGCAATCTGGGGCTAGTTATTTTCTCAACTACTGAACTACCATTGAGCTTAATTTTATCATTAATAATATTTTTACCATCACTGGGTGACGAGACAACACCAGTCGATGCTTTGCTATGGCTCCTAGTTGGACGCTCTGATTTTTCAGGTAAACTCTCGGGCTCATCAATTTCCATTGGTTCTTCTTCATCTTTCGAAGAGTTTAAACTGCTCAGAAAGGCAATAAAAGATAGCTGAAATGAGTTTTTAGCAGGAGAAGACAAGTTTTTAGGAACAGAGTGCGTGAGATTTTTTGTGAGGTCTGGAAACTTTTCTGTGCTCTCACATGTTGAGGTGGACAGCTCTTTTTTACCAGATTCTTTTTCCCTAGTCAATTCGCTTAAACCACTATCCGATTGTGACCTTTTAAGCTGACTCGAAACGTTCTGTGTTTCGACTCCTTCTTTCAATTTCCTGATCAGAACTCGGAGATCTTTCTTTATTACTTTAGTGCCACAAATCACTTTAGTGGGCAGAGGCTGAATTTCAGGTACTTCGTTTGACTGCTTTATTTGACTGATATCTGAATTTTGAGATTTTGGGCTTTCTGATTTATCCGTAGCCAATCTTGAAGTGCTATCTGAGGACTTTGGTTGAGTAGAGGCGTTTTCTGCATTTTTGCAAACTTCAGGAAGTTCGATACTACTAGCGACAACGTTTGGACAATTTGACGGTATTGGTGACTGATTCTTTAAAATTTTCTCTCGACAAGCATTGCGCTCCGAGGACCTTCGCGGAAGAGATTCATTACGGATATTTCCACTACCTTTGGATAATCTTTTGCTGGATTCTGCGCTTGGAGTGGGCAAGGCATTTTGCGGGAGATTTGTCTGACTTTTTTCGGGAATTTTGGGAACCTGATCTAATGTCAAACTTTTTCCGCTGAAATTAGAATCAGAATCACTCTCCGACTCTTTAGGCATTGCTGACGTTTGGTGATTGGAGATGGACCCCTCTATCTTCTCTGTTAGGGCGTACGTTGCAAAATTAGTTTGAAATGAGCTTTTTTCAACGTCCTTATTGATCATAAAACAGACTGCAGATTCAGGAACTTCACTTGACTTATGACTTTCAGTTTCTATGTCCAAATCTATATTATTCGCCACATCACTCTCTTCAGTATTGGAATTTACTCTTGCAGAATTGCCAACGCTAGGCTCAGGGTTTGATTGACCATTATCAATTTTATTATTGAAATCAGAACTAAATTTTTCATTTGCAACAACGGATTTATCAACAAGATTCGGTGTTTTGCTGCTAACAACACTATCCTTGGTATCGAAACCATTAGTTTTATCACGATTAGTTTGATCACCACTAGTATCAGTGTTATTCACTGAGTTAGTTTTACCCGCACAATTTATTTCTTGTAAGCTATCACTCATGGTTGGATCTGTTACACCTATGATTTGATTGATATCAATGGTGGAGAGATTGTTTTTCCTAATTCGTCTGTTCTGTTTTTCGACAGGTGACGCTGATTCATCATCACATGAGCTCGTCTGCGAGTCGGACTCATTCTCAAAAACGTTAATTTCATTTGATTTCTCACCATTTTGATTTGCAGAATTTAGACTACCGATTTGCTTCCTCGTAGAATTGACTGTTCTTTTTTTTCTCTGACCCTGAGCTTTCAAGGGTACACTATCAGGCGATATAAATGCATTAAATTTGCTGGCTTTGTTTTGAGTATTCTTCTTGTCAAAGGAACATTGCGAGGAGTCATTTTTCACCTGGGCCTTAATACTATTGGCTGCATTTGAATTAGACTTTTCGATTTGAACTGAGTCAACAGCTTCAAGTTGAGAAGCAAACTTTCTACTTGACCTTCCGCGTTTCTTCTGGACAGGGAATTCTTCATCAAACGGGACCACAGGCAGATTTTTAAGAGGTGAATATACAAAGTTATTCTTGGGCAGACCATTGGTTAAAGGAAGAGTTTGACCATGCTCCACCGTTATATCTGAAGTGACATGCACCCTGGATTTGGACTTACCAGAGAGGACTTTCTCAGTTGTATCAGGTCTTCCACGTTTTGCTGGTGAAGATGCATTGGTATCGAAATCAAGGTTGCAGCGCGCACGTTTCAAGGGTGTTTTGTGTTTGTCTACGCCAACTTCACTCGAGATCGGCGTACCAAGCTCGTTGCTAAGAATGCTTTCTGACATTTTCTCACCCTTCGGTGTTGAAATTAACACTTGAGCTCCGTCTTCATCGACAACGCTTTGAGAGAGGCTTCCTTCAGAGACATTGTGTGTTGCTATTTTGTCTGCATCCTACAAAAAACAAATGATTGAATTGCCAATTACTGATTGAATTCTAAGAATAAAAATTGGACATTCAAAAAAGACCTCTGAAGAAAAAGGCTACAATCCTGCTAGTGTCACACTTTCAACACTCATGCATATTTATTTGAAAACTTAACAGGGTGCTTTGTGAGCCTACAGGAATAATTTTATTCTTCACAACGCTTAGGAATTTACCCTGTGATTTATTGCCTTCCAACTTTTAGAGTGCATGCACACCTGCTTTTTTTAAGGCTTTAACTTTGAGGAAAAACTACTCTAAATTTTTTGGGAACCGTATCGTTTCAATCATGAAGGTTAAATCTCAAAAAATGAGAAAGCAAGCAAGCTGGAGAAGAAAGTATTTTACAGATTTAAATGCATTTATCTACAGCTATCATTTATCTATGGAGTTTTTAACCGAAATTGTTAAGATGGACTTTTACAATTCCATTTTTCAGAGCATGAAATAGGAGAAAATTGAATTTTCACTAGGAGGAAAAAGTACTTACAACCCAGTGCTTTTTGCAACATAACCCACGGTCAGGGTCCAGGTGAATGTTGCCTGTTTTGTGTTCTTTGCAGAATGAGCTAACACAAAAACCGCAGCGAAACACCTTCCGCTTCCACAGATGTCACACAAATGCCAAGGACATAGCCACTGACCTGTAAAATTTTATTGAACTCATGAGAAAAAAGTCGTAAGAACCAAAAATTACAAAAGATGTGGCTGTTCATTGGGATAGAGCGCATAGGTCTCTTAAAATTTTAAAATTGAGGGATTAATGCCTGCACTGAGATTTCTTACTAAAATTTTACGACAATGACGCAGGGGACAAAAAAACTTTTTTTAATCACTGAGCATTTTATTGTACGTTCCATGTAAGTATGTGCTCACAAGTAAACTTCAAAATAAGCAAATATCATTCTATCATGATAAATAAATAAATAAAATCCATCAAGGAATTTGGAGATCTAAAAGATAGGAGTCAAAAAGTTAGAAAATAAAGCAAAATTTGAATTGAAAAGGTAAGAAATATTCTGAAACATAAAGTTAAAAATGGAAGCTTGCAATAATTAGAAAGTTCAAATTTTTTAGGTAATTATTATTTTTATTTATTTTTTTTTTTTTTTTTTTTGGTAACTTGGAAGAGGGAACACTTCCAGTACAAGTATTACTGACGGGCCACAGGCCAAAGTCAGTAACACATACTATCTTGCTGAAATAAAAAGTAAATGTTATTTCAAAGTAAAATTAAAACATTAAAAAAAAAAAATTAAATTTTAAGTGAAATCAGAAAATTACTCGATATTAAGAAACGATCTGACAATACTTGGCAAGCTTATGACGACGGACTTCTGCATTGAATGAAGCAGGTAACTATCTATTCCAAGGTCTCAAAGATGTTGAACTAAACTTTTTGGAACTATCCCCGTTACTGACATTATAAGGGGCTTGATGAAAACAATGTTCAGGTTCCATAATCGCTTCATTTCTGCAGCTAAAGGCAGATATTTTACCATCTTTTCTTGATACTTCAGCTCCAAGTTATGATTATTAGGGATGCTAATATCAATGATGTAAGCGGTGCGATCTCGCTTATCAACAAGCACTATGTCCGGCCTGTTTGCCATGATGGTTTTATCGGTTAAGATTGGGTTATCCCAATAGAGCCGGAAGCGCTGATTCTCCAGGACTGTGGCTGGGCAATATTATTATTATTATTTTTTTTTTTTTGTGTGTGTTGACTGGAAAAACATGCCATTAGGAACAAGCAGGGCTATGCCCTAGCCGTTGGTAATAGAAAAAGAAGAAGAGGAAGAAAAAGATTAATTTTTTCTTTTAAACATAGTTTTCAATTAACAAAGAGATTTGAATTGGAAAAAATTTTCAAAGAGCTAAACATTTGAGGTTGTTTGTTCAAAAAAGGATGAGGAGTAGGGCACATACCTTTGGGGTAGGATTTTTTCCCTATGCAATCCAAGTGATACGCTTTCGGGCATTTTTTATTATTGCAAACAATCAGTTCACCACCTTCATCACAGATAAAGCAAAAGTCATCCTCTCCAACTAATACAGATTGTCGTTTTCGGCGTAATTTTTTGTTCTCTTTGCCCCTCCGTTTTGCTTTCAAAGAGCCTTTTGGGTTGGAACCTTCACTACTGGATACCTGAAACATAATTTACAGATGATCCAGGTAATTTAAAATTACTATCATCGAGGAAATGTCAATAAAAAGGTTTCAAATATTGAAACATCGATAATAAGTGCGACAATTTTGGGACCTGCAAGCTGATTGTTGAAATTGGTATTTGAATTGATTTATTAAGAAACACGCACGGTGTAAAGACAAAAATTTCAGACCTTGATGCAGAATTTCCGCACTTTTTCAGTACTTTTGGACTGCCCTTAAAAATCAGTACTATTTCCGGAAATACCGGACTTGTAGACACCCTGAGGACTTTCTGGCAGAATTGAAAATACTTAATCGATGGAAAATAAAAAATGCAAAAAATAATGGAATTTTACAAGTAAATTGCGGTCTAAAATTCTAAAAATGAATACAAACATTCCGGAGTGGTTTTCATCCTTTGTATTTGAGAGCTTTTTGTATTGTACAAAATTTAATCAAATGTAAATAGAAACTCCTAAATCAAAGAAACCGATCTCTCTAGAATAAAAATCCATAAGTTTTTAACTCACTTTGTCAACTTTTTTGGCTCCAATAAACCCTCGACAAGTGGAAGCCCCACACAGACATTCTTTCTTCTCTGCTGTCCCTGTGTCCAGATTATAATTGAAGACTAGCTCTGAATTTTGTGGGATATCTTTCAGGGCAAACAAACCAACTCTGGTATCACCGTTCACCGTCCACTTTTGCGTTTCACAGTTTGGGTCACAGGAATGATTCATAAACCTGCCACAAACAGAGATAAATCAATGCGACAAATTAAACGAAGGAATCTCCCTGGAATTTTGTGATAAATGAAGTTTTCAGGAACTTTAAGTTCTTTAACTGTAAGATCAAGAGCCTGCAGTTTTCAAATTAATTAACTTCACTAAATACAATCTTGGAGAAAGTTATTTTCTTCTTATGCGAGGTGACAAGTATTTTTTCATTCAAAGTATTCAGGATATTTTTCCGAAACTATCATATCAATGGCCACAATGAGAAACGGCAAATCTCCATTGTACCGTTTTAAAATCTCCGCTGATAATTTACTTTTTTGAAAAGAAACAAGCCGACTTAATAACTTGAAATCCACACAGAATACTCTAAAAACAGAGAAAACAATTAAGAACATTTTCAGTAATTAAGTTCTCCAGTTTTCCAAAGGAAAAATAAAATAAGACAAGAAGTCTACAATGTAGTTTCGCACTTTGGCCATCAGTATTCAACATTTTTAATGCACATTGATGTAGAACTTTCTTAAATTCTTGCTTTGAGATTTAGAAGAGACGGTAAGACCGCAATCTATCGGATCGTGAATTTAAGATATTCCACGGTTAAATGGATTAATCTTCCGGTTTCTTCAAAGGCTTCAAACTATAAGAATTATCAGATCGATTCATCACTCCTGTGAAATCCAATAAATTGAGGTTTTTACTGCTACATTACCTGCTACTTTACTGTAGTAAACCAATTGATAAAGACTTAGCTAACTACTCGAGAACAATTGGGTTTGCTTTTCCAGATAAAATAAAGGTCATAACCGGATGAAATTAAAATCAGGATCGTCAGGAGGACTCAATATCAATAAAAAATACCGACAAGATTAGTACATAAAAGTCTACCTTACCTCGCAACGTTTCCTTTAGGTCCTGCATCTACCATTCGATTTGAGTCTATAGTGAGAAAATAGAAGTTCTCATCGTTGTTTTTCATCATGCGCTGAACGCGATTTTTGTATTCCTGTTCATTGATAATTTCCCCAACATACTCAATAACAAAGTCACCTGTCGAATTTTAAATACAAATAATCAGAGCAGAGAACTTGAAATAAGTGATAAAATAGACTAACTTAATTTCAATCTGATGCCAAGTCAAAATTTGCAGACCTTTCCACTCTGTACCATAAATAGTTTGATGCAGTGTTTGAATCAATGGAATACCATTGATGTAACATTGGACAACATTGATACAACAATTGGAATAACATAAATATTAGTTTCCTCTAAAAAATGAGTCCTTACCTTAGGAATTCGAGTATATGAGAAAAATGCATTCTATGCATTATTCGATGTCCGAATGTTATGTAAAACATTTTAGGAACAGATAGTAAAGAAATAAGATCATCTACTTAAGAGGAAGACAGTTGTGCGTACCTTTTTTAAGGTTAACCAGAGTCCGAAGGCCCCAACCGCGTTTTTCTGTTCGGAATGGCTTGACAGGTGGGTAAAGCCTCTTCTCAAAGCGCTGATTATTGCAACGCTCACCTGCTTTGCAAATCATAGGGTTGCATTCCACCATCAACATTCTGTCAAAGAAAAATAAACAATAAGCCTATCTTCTCAGACTGAGATTTATTTTAAATCTAGACACTGGTCAAAGAAAAAAAAAAAAAAAAAAAAAAAAAAAACTTGTACACATTTGTACAGAGATCAACTGGCAGACTGAGTTGTTTGACCTAAAAAACTTTGTTGTGACATAGAGCAGGAAATATACTCGGACATAAATAATTAAAGTCACTGGTGATTTTGATCTTGACTCCAAAAGTGTTTTTCATTTCATCCCCAGTGAGGAATGAGCACCAGTTTTTTTGGAAAATTTTAAGGCGAGATTTTTGAAAACGTGGAAATCTTAACCTGGTGAAAATTACAACGCTCATTTTCATTCAGTTCTGTGAATTTTTCTAAAACGAAATATTCAGAAACCGTTTAGTCGATTTCCGAATTGTCTTGTTCTTCCTAAAAGAACGAGAAACAAACTTTAAGATTAATTTTCAATTTTAAACACAAGAGAACATGGATAAAATGCATTCTGTAGAAATAATCTACAGGTTCAATGATAGACTTACCTATTTAAACATTCATCATCTTGGGAGCAAGGGTTTTCTTTGTTCGGGTCACACTCACAAGCCGACAGACCGGATTCATTCAATTCGACTGGTTTTACACTCCCGACGCACTTGTTTGCTTTAATTTTAATGTATTGTGGCGGTTTCTGCAAAAAAAAAACAAGCGTAAGTTGAAACTTGGAAGAAGAAAATGTATTACAGTTTTGAGAGGGATATTAAATAATACAATGTCTAAGGAAGTCTTCGTATTGATCGGATTTGGAAAATTTACTTGAAATGGAAATTTTTTAATCTTCTTTTAGCAAGTGATAGAATCCGTTGAGGAATCCTTTTGAATTGGGGGAAACAAATTTTAATGTCAGCATCACATTTATGAGTTTAATTGACAATTCCGATCGATGTGCTGGGTGCAGAAACGACATATCTCCATTTCGGTGTCTCAGAGTTTCCACTGACATTTCGTCCATTACCGTAGAAGCAAATGTAATTCGTTGAAATTTTTACTGGATATTCCAAATGATATTACAATGCTCTAAACGAATTTTAGAAAATGTATATGATAGTATCTTTTCTAAAGTATGAATGAACAGTGAAGATTTTGAAACAACGCAACCAAGAAGTGTCCTTTCGGCATCCGACACCTTGACTATATCACATTAATTACAGAATGTGCATTTAAGTATTCATAGTGAATCCGATAGCAATTTTTTCAGTAATCGCTCATTTTGGCCAAAGCTGATTGAGTAAACTCTACATTATTGGGGCTAAAACAATTAATTTCACTCCACAATTTTTAAAAAATCCTATTTGCAACGCTTTGTGTCCAAATATTTGTTCCGATAAGATCGATTCCAGTATGCGTAGTTTCGTAATATACACAAAATTCAACAGGAGTAGTTTTTACTCTTACTATTAGTCAAATTAGCAAAAGTAATATAAAATTTAGACACAAAATTATGGTAAAATTACCATTTCTTGACGTGACTCCTCTTCTCGTTGCATTTTGGCTGCGCACCACTCTTTGTGGGCTACGGCTGCCTCTTCGACTGCTTTGCGGTATTTGTCGTTCATGTTTTTCTTCGAACCCAGACTCTTACCAGCAGAGTCACCTTCATGGTAGAGGAACACTCTCCCTCGGCTGACCCAATTGTGATCGCCGGACCCAAAGAATTTCACGGCAAACTCGCCTCGAAGGTGGGAGGCTTGCATTACCCTCTCAGGAATTTCATGAGGGAGCAAAATTTGAGCAGGCCACCATCTATAATGCCCTAACTTGACCCATACAATCTCTCCGAAGAGCGGAAACCGCCCAGTCTTACAATCTTCACAAATGAAACCATCTGCGTATTCTTCTGGGGTAAGTTTGACACACGGGGCGTGGAAGGTTGCCGGACATAGGTCGCAGCAAATGAGATCTCCACCTGAGGAACAAATGAAGCACCAATTCGCTGAGACATGATGATTCCTCGCTTTGGGTGGATTATAATGCCGTGGGCAAATTATTTGCAGATTGCTGAGGATTTCCGAGCCTGCAGGGACACAATAATTTCCAAAATGATACGCAGTCGGGCACTTGATGCATCTGACGAGTTGCTTCTCGTGGAGAGCCCGTTCTTTGACGACGCTAGGGTTGTCTGACACACATGTATGACAGACATGCTGCGGACAGGTGAGCACCTTGTCCTGTATCTGACCGGTCAGTGTGTCTCGCCGCTTTGAGCCACCCGTCAGAATTGCTTGAGGCCAAGAATGTAGACAACTCTCATGGAAAAGACGACCGCACCAGGCTGAAAATGTAAGTTAATAGATAAGCTACAAGCAGCACTTCATTGTACTTTGATGCTGATAAATTGGATAAAAATAAAGCATCATCTTAGAGAAGAGAAATTACTATACTGGATGCGACTGGATGCATGTCACAATAAAACGAAATTTTTTACAATGTTCGTAAAAGTAGAGGTTGGTAAAGTGTCAAATTAAATATAACGACAAAAATTAGCGTAAACAACAGTTAACTGATTCTCTGATATACTGCGCAACCTACCTGAAGAAGGCAACATCCCATTTTAATCTGTTATAAAATATTTTCGCTTCTCCTTGCCATCGCACTTAATTTTTTTACTTTGACTTAATTTTAATCGAAACTTAAAATCCTGAATCAAACACCTCTAGCATTGATGTATTGATCGTAATTATTTTATTGTCAGGATTGATCAATCATGGTTTACAGCAGGAGCCTTAGGAGTCGTTTCTGCCTTTTCATTTATGTAATTGATTTTGAATTAGGTCAAAAAGAGTACTAAGACTTACGAGTTCGACATCTGATCTTGTCTTCTTCATTTGTTTTAGGATGAACATCTAGTCCACACTCAAAACAGGGTGGAATCTTTTTCAGCAAGCAATTGTGACACAGGAAGTCGCCGTTAACACTATCTTTATCACCGTTTTTGCCTTTAGTACCAGCCTGATAAAAAAAGGCATACGAAATAATGGTAAAAATTGGTAGCCACAGGATGAAAAATATTTTTAAAAAAGTAAAATTTTTACCAATAGGAAATTATTCACATTGAGAGAAAGCTTATGAACGAGCAATTCATTGATGACCTGAAGAACAAATTAGGTTGATCTAAAAATGTTTTTAAAGGAGTCAAAATTTCGCCTTTGATCTACTGACTTAAGCTCTAAGCCTTTTGCGATGTGCTGGGCAAATCTTGGCACTCATGTTTACGATGTATTGATGATTTTACCATGGACTGCATGCTTGTCACTATTTAAAAGAGTAGTGTGATTGGCCTAAAATTTATTTTGTAGAGTAGGTTATTGCTTTGTTTTGGTATTTGCATAATATTGTGCTGTTGAACATTTGATAATTTCAAATTTTCTTGAAATTTGCTAATTATAAGATTTTCTTGACTTTGCCGGCAATATATCAACGACACAAACTGATTTTTACTAAATTTTCCCCCTGTTTCCTCAAAAAATAAGAGATTAATGTGTAGTACGTTGATTTTCAACAGCAGAAATAAATTTAGAATTATTAATAAGTGTTCAAATACTGACTTTTGCCTGCCGAAATACTAATTCTGGGTACAGAAAGGTTAAATTAAGTAAAAAGTCACATAGCTACCACTTTACGCAACAATGTGGACGAATTTAATTACTCACCTTGCTGTTCTCTTCCTTCTTATCAACTTGGATTTTCTCCAGGGCGCCGTCTGGCTTCGTTTCAACACCACTGTTTGATTTAGAACTCTCTTTTTCTTCATGGATGCTATTTTTGGGCTCAGAAACTGTCCTGGATTCGTTACAGAACTCTGCCTCGGAATTTGATTTCCCTGAATTTTTATCTTCTTTCTTCGAAGCAACTGGAGCACTGTCAGATCTGCTTTTCGAGATACAGTCTTTATGAAAATAGCCGCAGCAGAAACCTTGGCACTTGAATGTCTCACCGCTTTTCTCACAAAACACGCACACCTTCTCATTTTTGAAACCCCTAGAAACATAAATATAAAGGTTTTTAGTGTTAGTAGAGATAAGAGAATAATAAAATGAGGAAAAAAATATTCATAACCTGAGATTTAATAACATGGGCTCTGCTTTCAGCCATACATTTTCTTTTCCATCATTTTCAGCTTCAATATTTGTTGATAATAAGAAATTAAAGAATAGCCTCCTAGCGATAAACTGAGAAGGCATTACTAATCAAAACGAACATTAATTAAAAAGACTGAAAAGCAAAAGAACTAAAAGTAAAATTTTGAAAGTAAACTACAATTTAAGATTAACCAAAATCTAAAATGAGTATAACATCATGACAGCACTGCTCCTTACGACCAAATCATTTTTTGTTTTAGACAACAGCAATCTGTTTCTCTTGCTCTCAATTAACCCCTACGTATTATTATCCTGCTCTACAGTTGTGATATCGTCACCTTCCAGCCAAAGTATAACAAGCGCCATCCGACATTTCAAAATTTCCGCTGCCATTTTTTTATTTTCAAAGAAATTGTTGGTTGAATCTGATTGAAAATTTCACTGAATTTTATCGGCAGCAAAAAGAAAATTTGGTGAAATTTTTTGACAGCTTTGTTAAACAATTTCTCTGTAAAAAAATAAAATGGCCGTGGAAATTTTGAAACGTCGCATGGCGCTTGTGATACTTTGGCCGAAAAGTGACAATATAAGCATTTATTTCTTGATTTTTTAAGCGAATATAAATTTCTTGTGCAGCTATACAAACATATCAATGGGCCTATTGCAAACTTTTGCAAGAGCAAAAATTAGAGTTGTCACTCATAGAAAATGTTTCAAAAATCACGATGAGCGCATCGGCAAAGTCTGCAATGCACTCCTTACTTCACAATTTGCATGAGAAATTTGCGTTCATTCGAGCTTCCTGCTTCAAAAACGGTACCACGGCACCGGTGAACATTTCGTTAGAGAGGTCATTCCATCCAACCCCTGCTCACAAGGAGACTACGCAATCTTCATTGTAGCCAACGCCAATCTGCCAAAACACATGTGACAGGACGATAATTCTGACCACATGATAACAATTGGCGTGTTTACATTCACATTTTTCTCGCTTTGATAGATATCCATCTTGATTGACCTCGTGCTCTCCTCAACTTGCGCGCAGAAGCGTCGGCCATGTTGAGCAGGGATTGAATGGAATGACGCCTCTAATGAAATGTTCACCTGTGCCATAGTATCCTTTTTGAAACAGGAAGCTTAAAAAAACGCAAATTTCTTACGCAGATTGTGAAGTTAGGAGTGCATTTCAAAGTTTGCCGATGTGCTCATTGTGATTTTTGAGACATTATCTTTAAGGAACAATTTTTACTTTTGCTCTATCAAAAGTTTACAGCAGGCCCATTAAAACATCCAATAAAATACACCTTGATGCCTAAAATTGGATTTTCGAAAGAGATAGCTAAACATGTGCAGATGAGATGGATAACCATCGAAAGGAACCCAGGGTCACTCTGACATCATTCTAATAGTCATCAATGGAAGCGTCCGTTGAGTTCCTTGAGGCATGCCTAAGCTAGTCCATTAAGCTTGGACGTTTCAATGCATACCTGAACAAGCTGTTATTTTTCCCCCTTTTGGAGACTGCTTCCACAATAGGGGGTGGGGAGGAGGAGGACAGTCTATCGCTGCTCTCTGTTACGGCCGGGTCAGAGCTGCATGGGTCGCCTTCCTCTTCATTTTCCTCGCTTTCTACTTCACTTTCTTTTTCTTCCTCCGAAGAATCATCCTTCACAAATCGTGGTTGGTACCTAAAAGAACATGAAAAGATAGCGTCAACGTTGCTCGAGTTAGGTGAGGGAAGACACTGGCTATATAGCAATGGAAGGTATCAGCAGTTTTTCCCCCAAAATTACTTACCTTCAAACATGTGGACTAAAATCCATATTGGCCACTTTGGATTAAGTAGCTGACTTTAGTAGCATCTTTGAAGTGGCTGACGTTTTTTTTCTTTCCTTTTTTTTAAAACAGAGTTAAAAATTATTTTGGTTTTTCCTTTGATTTGTTCCATTTTGAAAGACAAATATTTCTAAAAAGCAGGAAAAAAATCAAAGCTACTAACTTGAGTTTTTGATTATCATCCATCGCCAGCCAAACTTTCCGCAGATATTTCTCAATATCCTCTTCTTTCAGCTCGGGATGTTCATCTGATAAGCGATCGAAAGTTTGAGAATAGTACAAGTCGAAGTCCGGTCCGAAGTCCTGTTTCTTCTTCTTTCGTTTTTTCACTGGACTCTTCTGCCTTTTTGCCTTGGAGACTGATTCAACCTCTTCGTTTATCTAAAAAAAAAAAAATTAAGATATGAGTGAGTAAAAAAAATTTGAAACGTTTATTTGCTCCCTTACAAAGCTTTCTCCAATCAAATACTCATCACCGTTATATATTATGTATATATACTAAATGAACAAAAGATAATCTGCCACAGGAAATGATAAGATAAAGTGAAATGCAACGTCAAAATCCCACGACAGATTGTAATCCCTCTTGCAACTCTTGCAGTCATTAAAATGAGATGGGTTTAATGAATGGACTTTAAGACAAGGTAGGAATTCAGGGATTATGATTCATGTTTCTTATCATGATCATGATCAGTAGGGGCTCGAATTCCCGAAAGAATAATTACTACAAACCAGGAAAGAGAACTGCAGGGCTCCTGGACTTTCCCTGTTTTCCTGGTCGATAAATACCTTGTATGATGCTTTTCGTGTTTAAAAAATGCTACTGCAGTAAATGTAAACAGACGAATGTTAAAGAATGCAATAAAAAATAGCAAATTAGAGTTCTACCTCTACTTCTGTGCTCTCCTCATTAGACCCATGTTCTTCCTTCTTTTGAACAGATTTTGAGTTGGAGGGAATTTCTTTCTTCCGGTACGCTCTCTTGACTTTTTCCTCTTGCTCTTTAGGTGCTGATGATGGATCCTGAAATCATTTAATACGTACATCAACGAAGCATCAAAAGTATGGCTTAAAAATAATTTCTTCTTTGGAAAAAAAAAAAAATTGATGAAGAAAAAAAAAATTATCTGCTTTCTACTCTTTAAAGCTTTTCAAGAAGATGTATCTTTTTGTAGCTCTCCAAACAAAGGAAACTTCATTCCAAGGTTGCGAGACTGGCTCAAGCAATTCAATTAGCTAATGACAAACGTATGAATGCAATTTCTGCTAAACTTTTGCTGGCTTTAGAGTGTAAACAGTGGAAAAAACCAATAGAATTTTCAGTTCGAAAAACTCAACAATTTTCACGTAAAAATACGATTTATAGGTGGTATTTTCGCAACATTGGAACGCAGTTACATTCCTATTATCAAGAAACGATAGATGATCAGTGATGAAAAAAATTCAAAATATTCCAAGTAGCAGTTTAGTTTGACCTTTCACTATTCATTACAATAAAATTGAATACTTGAATAAATAAACATTTTTGGCTGAGCAACTGCCATTTTATCTTATGAAAAGATCAGTTTCCTGAAAAAACATAGTCCAAAATAGAGTACACCTAGGTAATTTTGATTTATCACTTTTAGTTGTCAGCCCAAACGGTTTTTTTTTTTAAAAAAAAGAAGTTTTGTAGGGTTGCCACAAAATTTATGAGGTTAATTTCCCTAGCACAATTTGATAAAATTTCCTGACACTTAAAGATACACCAGACGGCTAAAAAGACAACTAGAAATAGTTCTTGGGCAATATTTGTTGTTTGAACCGCAAACCTATTCAAAAAAAGAAATAAAGGTGACTTAAAAATCTGATCCTGACACTTTCATCAATTTTCTTGACATTTCGGTTGCCAGCCCATGAGGTTTTTTTCCAAAAACAATATGGGATAAAAATCAATATTTTTGACACAACTGCTACTGTTTTGTCGTAAGAACAGTACCTGAAAAATAAAAAGTCCAAGAAAGAATGTACTTACCTTCAATTCATCGCTTTCAGCTGCCGGCTCAATTGCTTTTAGCTTCCAATAGGCTCGCTTGACTCGATCTTTCTTTTCTTTTTGTAAGCGCCGCTTCTTGAGTTGCTTTTTCATTTTAAGCACTGCCAATTTGTTTTGGGGAAGCATCTTCTCCTTCAATGAAAGCTTCAATGGATTTCTGCCTTTGCTCGTCTTCAATTTGTACTTCCCGTTGTTTTTAATAATTGTAAGCTTCTTTGGGGGCGAGTCTGTGCTCATTGGGCTCGTCTCAGGAGGGGAGGGAGAAACAGGCTCCTGAAATAATCATCGATTAAGGCTGAGACGAATTTCTATGCTTTTGATCATTTTAATCATGATATTATTCTTACAATTTAGAAAATAGAATTGAATATCCTAATATCCATGGTTTGGTGCAGAAAATGCTCATCCAAGGTGTCTACTAAAAATCAATTTGGATTTTCCTGATATTCTAGATTCAATCTCCTGTTAAGGCTTGATTAAATTCACAATTCTTTGAAATTACGACAAACCAACATACTTGTTGAGTCGAATCAAATGTTTCATACATGAATGAGCTATAAACTGCATGTAATTAAAAAATGCTTCACGCACTTGGCATTTCCGAATCTACGACCGACTTTCTTGATATTTACCTCATGATAACTAATTTCCTGATATTTGCCGGTTTTTACTGACAGTAGACGTTTAAAAATCTCTGGTTATGTTTCACTTTTATCTAGGAAAACTAATCAACATTTTTCCTTGGTTTTTTGGGGGTGCTTATTCTAATGAGTGAAGATAATTTACAGAAAATTTCAATAGAAACTGTTGTCTAGTTTTCCTTTTAAAAAAAAAACTAAGAGCAGAGACTTGCTGCATGACAATCTGAGACACAAATTTTTCAACTTTAGCCATCGATACGTTGCTCTCCTGTACAGGGAATAAGTATCGACCGATCTCACATAAAAATCATAAGTACTTAAACACTGAGAATGAGCAATCTGCTTCTTGATGTTCAGAAATTGCAGCTTACTTATTGCATATTGTTTACTCTAATCTTGGGTAACCTCGTTCAGATAATAAAAGTAAAATGAAGCTATGATCAGAAGTTTGAACGAAAAAGAATAGGAATCACTTGGACAGGCATGGAATACGTTGACCTCAAGTTTATTTTATATAAAATTAACTTACCTAATCAACTCATCTAAGTAATCAACTTATCTGATCAACTTATCAATCACTTTAATCAGGAATTCCACTTTAGATTATGTTTTCCATAAATGACTTTGTTCTGTTGAGGGTAACATATTTATTTACTCTTGATAACAGCAGGATTTTTTCATTGAATTGTACCACAAAGCATAATAATCCCGAAAGAATTTCTAAATCCGTCAAAGCTGCCACCGAGAAAAGAGGGAAATTTTCTCTGAACGACCAAGTTTTCAGAGTTAAAACTCTCAAATCTAACGGTAGCCCCACTCCTGGTAAGCCTAAAATTGTCAATAAATGCTGTCACTGAATAAATCATTAGCCCGTGTCACACTATCAAAACTAGACATCAAAATATCTAGGTCAGGTGTTGTGATTGGCTTATTCGATGACTTAGACCAATCACAGCACTTGAACTAGACATTTTGATTGAGTATTTTGATAGTGAGAAACAGGCTATTATTCACTCGAAGACTGACTCAAGGGCGCTAACAGTTTCTTTCCGGTAAATTTTACCCAGTTGATTCTGCGTCTAATAAAGGAATAGTGTGCTGTGTATATTTTTACCAGTGCGCTTATAGATGGTTCAGCAGAGGCTTGAGAGGTTGTAGGATGTGATATCTGATGACTGGATGGAACTTCTTCTTCCATGAGGAGTTTAAGTAGATCTTTCTTTGTTCTTTGCACTTCCATGGGGTATAGGCGTTGGAAGTGCTGGACTCTGTCGTCAGCCCTGGGAACATATAACAAACAGGGATTTACTTTTAAAGCTGAAGGAGGAGTCATTTTCTTCGAAATCATAAGCCTTGATTAATTTGAGCACATTCGGTGGAATCTCCACTTGAATGGACCACTGATCAAGATACCAATTTACGCACTATGTGTTTCCACTCCAAAATTTCACGTAAAACACGATTTGCGCACGAAAATCATTAAAATTAACTTCAAACCATGATATTAACCATTTTACTTAGAATTGGTTATCAAAAATTATGATTTCCCACTTGCAAGAAAAAGAAGAGTCTACTTGAATCAAATTGCGCACTATGCCGGTTTTGGCGGGCTTCTCAATGAGCAATGTTCCTTCCCTGCTCTATGGCATCCAAAGTGTAAATAATGTGTAATAGCTAAACCAAAGCGTCGATATTGAGGTTATCATTTTTATTTTGCAAAGACGGTCACAGTATCATTTAACGTCTGATTTAACTAAAGTAGATTATTGTTTCTATAAGCGAGAAGTTTGAATTTATGCATCAAATATCTTGGTCAGGAATTGCTTTCGGTAACTTTTGCTGCGCAGATAGTGAAATGCATGAAATTTTGATGAGGAATCATACATTACAATGCTTAAATTCTTACCATGTATAGTGATCTATGGAGAGTTTGATGATTCTGAATATTTTCTTCAATGTACATTTTCCAAGGATATTTACCTCTTCAACTCAAAATTCAGCTTTAGAACACCAGTTCATGAGCTGTAAGACTGGTTGGATTGCGAAAAAACTTGTGAAAAAATCAATTTGTCAGGAAGAGACATATAGAACAAGACTTGATCAATCAAAATTTGCCAACTGGAGACTCCCGCATTGTTCAAATTGTCTGAAAGTGCACTCTTTTCACAAACATTTAAACCTTATACCCATCAAAAAAATTACCCTATTCCACATTTTAGAGCTTTTCCTCATTTTCATTGCAAGCTTAGGCACAAGATACCGATTTTACTCCTGTCTAGAAATTTCTTCAAAAGAACACAACCTTTACGATCAAAGACTTCCATGCTAAGCAAAGTTTGAAACATTTTCAGTGACTGATAAACTTTTTTTCCACAAATTCTCTCTTTGATCTTGTCCTTTTCTTGTTGTTATTCTTTGTATTGGGTTTTCTTTTTATTAGTTTGTAACAGTAATTGTATTCTACATTTGAGTAGAAATGCCCACTAAGCAAATTAAATTAATAAATCAATAGACAAGTAAATATTCCAAGACACTGAAGTATATAAAATAAGTTACCTTCCTAAGGACATCAAATGTTCAGCTTCTGAGACAGCTTGTTCCCAACCACCTTTGGTGTGAGGTTTTATGGTGAATTTTATGGCGAACGCTGCTTTTTTTCGAGGCTGCAAGAGGTGAAAAAAAGTGAAGAGTTGAATGCAATGGTGAGAAACGATTTCTGGTGAAGTCCTAGATTTAAAAATCAGTTATGCTGAAGTAACGATGTGTACAGATAAAATTTTGTTCTTAAGTACTATCCATTGGGATTCTTTTGATCTCAGCAATGAATTTCCAAGCATGTAGTCAATCAGGTATTTGAAATTGATTCCCGACGTTGAAATTTGAAAGAAGACCAGCGATTAAAGAGAACAAGTGATGACAGTAGATTTTTGCTATTGAGCAGGTGCATCGATGTCAATACAAATGAATGACAACAGAAAATGAGTTTGTCTTAACTAGCTCATTGAACTTTTCTAGCTCTTTTTAGGTTATATTGAAATAAAATGAATTGTAAGTGAAGTTAATTACATTGAATAAATTCTTGAAATTAGACTAAATTATTCTAAAGCTATAAAAGAAAAATGGTTTTAAAGAATAACTTACGTCTTGGAGCACTTTCGACTGTAAATCAAAGAACTGCTGCTTGTTGATGAATTCTAATAAATTTTTCGCAGGGAGCCAACTGTGTCTTCCATTATCACCACAGAACTGAAGGAAATACCACTTAGAAGTGCTTCTCCCTTTAGCTATAAACAGAAAATGAATATTACTATACAGTAAATGAAGAAAAAAGTAAATCGAAAAACAAATGAAAATTTTTTAACATACTTATTATCTGTATTAAAATGTCAATGATTTAGGGAAAAGAAAACTGATAATTTAAGGGTATAACTTTGAAAAATTTCACCAACAATGAGTAAGTTTAAGTATTCGGTAAAGTAATAAAGTATGAAGCAAGTTTAATAGTATATCACAAAAGAATGGGTTTAAGTTTTGTGAAATACTGAGGAAAAAATCGACTATTGTGGTGTCAATTTTAAGTTTAATTCTATAAATTTGAATTAAAAAATCATAATTTTCATTTATGGTTTAAGAATTTCTGGGTTTTCACCTTTTCTTGGATTTTTGATTAAATGATTAGTAATTAATTATTTTTCATATCTTGGTTTGAAGTTTTTAGGTAGTAAGATTAATAATTTTAATCTCAGTTCTATCAGTTTATTTCTATTTGCAAATATTTCTTTGATTTCTTTTGAGAAATCAATAGCAGAGGAGCAGAAAGTTCTCTGGAGCAAAAATAAGACGTAGTATAAGCCTTTATAATTTCTACTTCCTGGTATCAATCCTCCCCATCATTCCGCAAAAAAGTCAAATGCACACATAGTACAAAAACAGTTTTTAAGAGACATGCTTTCCTGGTTGTTCCCCAGTTTCTTTTTCATTTTTCACTTTGAAAAAGAGGTTTTGTCCTGAAAACTTTTCCCAAAATACTAACTTTTTACACAAACGTGTGTTCTGGAAACAGGATCGTTCATTATGATGCAAGGCCAGTAGGGGAATTTTCCAATTCCACCCCAAGCTAAGTCACCGACAGCCCAAATTTTTTCCGCATCTCCAACAAATTCACCACCTGGTATTATTGAACTTGATGGAGTTATGGGTGTTGATGCACTGGCTGGAGTCATCACAGATGGGGTCGCTTTGATTTTGGCGTCGTGAACTTTTGTACTACCTGAAGACAAAAGAAAAGATTACTAAAAAACTCTGTTGCAAGTTAGGCTACTTTAATGACCTTCAAAATGCACAGAAACAGGGCCACAAACCCTAGAAGAAAAATATTCAGAGCCAAGCATTCAACTTACAGTTCTGATATGTATGAGGTTTGCTTTACACACTCATTATAAAAGGGAAAATTTAACACAAATGAGTTTTCCCCCCCGTACGATGAGTACGTAAAAGCGCTGAAGGCTATGACTTTACGCCAATTCCTGTGTTTCAAATTTGAGAGGTACTCTATGTATACTGCATAGCTGAAGAAAATTCTAACCTTCGAAATTTTCACTCAGTAGCTTTCCAAATTTTTCCATCCGCTTTTCGCTAAAGTCTCTCCAGTTTCTGGAGTTTTTAAAACCTCCTCTTCTTGTTTAAGAGGCGGCGTAAGTAAATACCTAGAAAATGTAAGCTAAAAAGCTCAGCAAATACTTGGCTGAGGCACAAATATTGCAAATCTCTAGGCAGATCAAAATGAAAACCTACATACCTATCCCTATTTTATTGCCTAATGGCTTGTAAGTATTAATTATTTGTGCTGGCTCATTTGTTGTTTGTATAATTTCCTAACACTAATTTATTTACATTACAATGGGTGGTAGGTTACACGAATTCTGTGACACATATTTGTGTATACTGCGAGACGACGAATCAATTTGAAACAAGAGAGGAATGGGTCTGAGGCACATGAGAGATATAGCCAAAAGTAAAGGCTTCCAGCAGGTAAATTTGCACGAATATCACGATGAACATAGAAAAATCTAAAATCAACTCCTTGGCGCACATTCTGCGTTTCTACATATTTTGTAACTCGCTTTTTTAAGTTTACCTCATCCAGGGGTAATTTTTCTTAGCTGCTAGCAATTAGGTTTGTGCAGAGAGACAGGAGAGAACCTAACCTAAAGAAACAAACAATCTTGCAGACTGTTGTGAATCTTCTTTCCGTTTGATTTAAATTGTTTTGAAGCTTTTGTTTATGTGAAACAAAGAAAAACAGAAAGAATAAATGCTTGAACAAGTTTGCTAGATTGTTCACAGTTCCATGAGGCAAAAATATTTGATCATGTACTGACGAATAGGTATTTCAAGATTAATGCATAGTTATAGCAAAGCAAAGAAATCTGCAGGAATATAAAGAGAAAAAGCTTGATACAACTTTGAAAAACTTGAGATGGTTAAAATATCTCTGCAAAACATAAAAACTTACAGATAATTAGCTGATGATTTCACTTTTGAAACACTAAATGATCTAACTAAGGTTGGCTTTTTGTAGGTGAAATTGCATTAAAATTATGTTCACTACATCAGAAAAGTCTAAAATCCACTCTGTAATTGTCCATTGTACATTGAAGAGTGAAACACAAGGTGCAAATTCAAGCAATGATATATTTTCGGCATCAAAATTTCATGTAGAACAAGATTTGCACAACAAAAATTATTGAGAGTTGCTCCTAACTACGATACTTAGATTTTTCAGTGCATGAAGTCAAATTTCCGGCTAAAAAAAAACCATGATCTATTCAAGTTAAATCACACATTACTTAGACATTACCGTAATAGTCTCTGCAGTGTGAAAACATAACATCCTTCATCTCTGCACTTTGGCTCAGTTGTTGCACGTTTACACTAGGAACAACATATGACTGAGCAGGAATATTGCTTGATTAAGAAGCTGACAAAACTGTTCTAATGCGCGATTTAATTCACGTAGACCCTGGTTTTTCTTGAGAGCAGGAAATTTCAATTTTTTTTAATCTGTGCTGAATATAAAAGTGGATATTTTGATTAAAAGTTAACATCAAAAACATTTGCTGCACAAATCGTTTTCTGTGTGAAATTTTGAGAAGGAAATATGTATCAGAATACTAGAATTTATACCTTGTCCAATAGTCCATTTTTAATTGTTCAAAATTCGGAAACAGTAATTTCTATGAATAACTTGCCTGAAGGTGTTTTAACAGAATTGGCTCCAATATCTTCAAGACGAATGGAGACAGAAGTGCTTCCGATGGCTTCATGAGAAACTTCTGTGGCGGTCGTATTCAAGTTTGAGTCAGGAATATCACCATCAATTTGGGGCGTGATGGACTGTTTTGGCCGTCCACGTTTGGCAACTTTCTTTCCACTTCCTGGCAAATTTGCACTACAATTTGCTTTGACTATTGCGCTTTCATTAAGTGAACAAACAATGGTGCTTCCAATGACTTCATGTGCTACTTCTGTGGTGGTAGTTTTCGATTTTGCATCCGGCATGTCACCATTAAGTTGAGGTGTAATGGATTGTTTTGCCCGTCCACGCCTGGCAACTTTTGTTACACTTCCTGGCAAACTTGAACTACAGTTTGCTTCAACTGTTGCGCTTTCATCAAGCGAACTAACGGCAGTGTTTCCAATGGCTTCATGAGAAACTTCTATGGTGGAAGTTTTCAAATTTGCATGAGGAATGTCACCATTAAGTTGAGGCGTAGTGGATTGTTTTGCCCGTCCACGCCTGGCAACTTTAGCTCCACTTCCTGGCGTGCTTGCACTAGAATTTGCTTCAACTGTAGCGCTTTCATTAGGCAAACTAACAGTAGTGTTTCCAATGGCTTCATGAGAAACTTCTGTGGTGGAAGTTTTCGAGTTTGCTTGAGGAATGTCACCATTAAGTTGAGGCGTAATGGATTGTTTTGTCCGTCCACGTCTGGCAACTTTTGTTCCACTTCCTGGCGCGCTTACACTAGAATTTGCTTCAACGGTTGCGCTTTCATTAAGCAAACTAACAGTAGTGTTTCCAATGGCTTCATGAGAAACTTCTGTGGTGGAAGTTTTCAAGTTTGCTTGAGGAATGTCACCATTAAGTTGAGGCGTAATGGATTGTCTTGTCCGTCCACGTCTAGCAACTTTAGTTCCACTTCGTGGCGCGCTTGCACTAGAATTTGCTTCAACTAATGAGCTCTCATCCAGCGAACAATTAGGTGTTGTACCTGAAACTACTTCACCTGCAAGAGAGCTTTGAACTTTCCTCTTACCTCTATTGCTACTAGCCTGCAAGGAGCTTTCAGGCGTTGTGATAGAAATTTCGCCATTTACCATGATTCCGGGAGTTCCAGCATTTTCAGCATTGGCAAGCCTGTTCGATGAAGTGCTTGCTCGCTTCCGCAAAACCGCCTGTTGTTTTGATGGTTCAGGAGCTTGGCCATTTGTAGTGCTTGCGCAAGAGCTAGGCGAGAGGAAGTTTTTGACATTTTTGCCATGGGCCACGAAGTCAGACGATACTTTAGGTTTTCTTGCGCGACCATACCTACTAGAAGGAGTAGTAGAGGACGATTTTTCCGGAGTTTTGGCATCATTGATTTCTGAGGCGGTTGGTTGTGTTGTCTCCACAGCCATAGCTTTGATTTAGTTTATCCGGGCGGATTCAAGAAAAACTAATTACTCATTCTTGATTTCATCCCTGAAACAAAGAAATGAAGAAAAATTTATACCAAGCAATTAAAGCTACACATTCAGGGCAAAATTCTCGGTGATCATGATTCCACAATTTTAATAGATACATTTACATTCGCTTCTTTCATTCTTTACTATTTGTAAAATTAACATTTTCTCCATGGCTGTAAGTATATTATTTCCGATACATTTGACTTTTTCAGCCATACCACAAATTTTTGGTATAGCGCTGCTTTACTCTTAAGTGCCTCAGTTGAGGAGAGTTCGATGTGGGTAAAGAAATCAAGCCTATCGACAGAACACCACCAGTTTCACTCTTATTAGAGCACATTAGGCGAACATAGCCTCAACCAAACGAAGACACTCAAGAGTAAAGCAGCGCTTTACCAAAACATCATGAGATGGCTGAAAAAGTTAAATATATTGGATTACCATTTTCTATTGTAGTTGTGAATATAGTTTCTTTTCTTTCTTGACCCACACATTAAAGCCTGGTTTAAGGGTGTGTAGCATTGTATTTTCTGTCTTGTGTATTTATGTTATTTAATTTCCTTAATAGATGAACTAAACTAAACTGAACTGATCAAAAGAAATGGCCAAGTACATGAGGGATTTGCAACAGACGGGACAGCGAAAAGATCACAAGCGCTGATACATTCTCGTCTTCTGGTATAGCCTTCAATTTTGATCCATCCTACCTACAGCTTGCTTTTCTTTAGGTACTTGACTTGAAAATTCGCCTCCAATTACACTCAAATTAGCACCATTTAATGAGTATATAAGTGCCAAGATGTTGCACTGGAAGTTAGTTACAAAAATATTTACCCTATATTAACAGCAAGTAGGAGAATCACCTAAAAACTGAGATGGAAGTTCCCTTGCTACAGCTCCATTATTTCATAAAAATGCAACAAGTAGGATACTTACAACTCTGTTGCATCTAATGATAGGGTGCCTCCCGTAAAAATCATGTTCAAACACAAGCAGATCTCAATTTGACAGTTGATCTAAGCTCAGTACATGCGTAAGAATCGATTCTAAAAAGAGGATCTATAGGTTAGGTCCATGAGCGTTAGATTTAACAACAGACCTCTTGGACTGTCTTGGACAGACACAAGACAGAGCACTGAATGATGCTGTTGAATAATAAATGGGAGATTTGAAAAGGAAAGAGCGTTTACTTAGGTTAGGATAAATGAACACTAGGGATGGTATGGAACCTCCTGGACACAAAGCCAAATGCGAAGCACAACTAGGCCTCCAAAAGAGTAGCTTCGCAGATGGAGGTTTGAGCTTGAGGTTGATATCAGAGATGTTTGTCAGTCTTTTAGAACTAGCTAATTAAAATCTTTGGTAAAAGTAATGTAAACGATTATAATTACACAAGCTTTACTGATTTTCAGTGAGGCAAGCTTCTGTAAATGGACGACGAGCATTCCAATGTTGACTGCATAACAATTTGGGATCGGTGCTATATTGAGAAGGGTGAAATTATATTTGGGGCATATTTTGAAATCCGTCAACTTTGTATAGATAGCTGAGGTTCAGTTTCGAATAATAAACGAGGAAATTACTGGAAATTCGTTGCAAGCATGTGTAAACAAACTACAGTAACTACATCACACAGTTTGATTGCTACATCAGCATGTTATCAGCGAAGGGAGTGAGGGCCTAAATCCATGATAAAGTGGTAGCTTTTGATTAAATTACCATGGGAAAAAGAGAGCAGTAAACTTACTGTGGAAAATATAGGCATTTTTAGAACGTTGAAGAATTTATCACACTGTTTTTCACTATCAAAAGCGTTACACAGAAATTCCCGCTCAAAACACGTCAACTGAAAAACTTGCCGTGGAAGCAGCGGAACTCTAGGAACCAAGGAACTTTCAACCCATGCTGCTCCCTAGCAGCCAATGGTGAAACTAGTAAGTAAACAAAAAATCACAAAACAAAAGAGTGATTGATAAAAAAATACACAAGTGATATTTCGTGCTTTATGTAATTCGAGAATTTTTTCGTTTTTATTCCTAGATTTCTCGGTCCTTTACGCCAAAAAATTTTCATTGATCTTCGTTTTACTCCCTGATTAGCCGTTTTCTTCGTTTCTCCAACTTTTGCAATCTCAATGTCAACTCAATTGCGTTTTATCATCTTGAAGCCAACTGTGTGGACCATTTTGTTATCTCTACCAAACTCAATGTTTGCTAAATTTGTTTATCTCTCTTATTGTAAGTATAATATTTCGTTTACCTGTTCTGCTCTCTCCATTGTGTCTCGAAGCTCAACTTACACTGATCACCTAGTTCTCTTTAATTAACTGCTGTCAAAATCTTGAAGCTAGTGTTCCGAACTTTCCACTCTGGTCAATCCTTTGCAGTCGCGGAGGATAGTTCTGCTTTTCATAATGATTGTGAGCATTGTTCATTGAACAATCGTATATCTCATCAGTACTCACAATCTGAAAATGGGGTTTTGATAGAAGACTATCAGGGATGAAAAAGTTCAGCAATTCTCATTACCAAATTACAAAATTAGTAGCTCCGATGGGAATATTTCAGATTAGCAGCTGCAGCATGAAGAGTCTCTCTCTACATTTGCGGCAACTGATGACTGAGGCAACTCATTAGAAAATGGCCGGGAAAGTAAAGTGCTGAATTTGAATTTAAAGCACTATACTGAAGCTGCTGCTCAGAGCAACCGCCATCAAGTCAATCTATCAAATTTTTTGACAATCAATAGTCAAAAATTGGCTATTATTTATCTAACTTGAATGCTTGTCTACTTTCCTCATGCAGTTCCTTGTCACTTATTGTTACACCATCCATATCTGTGTTTAAGGAGGTCTCAGACCTGGAATATCGCAGGTAAAACTACCAGACCTCGTATTTTGTTTTGTGGTGTTTATAAATCTCCTCTTCCATTTTATTTTTTTTAAAGAGAACAAATCAATATCATTTCTTGAAATTTCCAGAGTTTTCTTTGCACAAAGAAGATAAAACATGGACGTTTTCAAGAATCTAAGTTGAGTGGTTTCCCATTTACAAAATGAAGTATGACAGGAAGTCTACAAAGTCGCAAAATGAGATACGTGGTCTGGTAGTTTCTCCGTCAATATGCTCTTTTGTGTCAATAAATAAACAGGCCAATAAACAAGGTCTCAACTTCTAAAGAAGTCACATGTCTTCCCTTATAAATCTTACATAGAAAATGATTCACACAACTAAAAGTTGGAAAATCAACTCCTGAAAGAGATAGTAACAAGTTTTTTTTAACATTTATTAAACAGAAGTTAGAGCATACTTACAAGTTAGATCATACAAATGACGTCAACTGTAATTTTGTTTTTTAAGCAATTTTAATGGTAAACACTTACATCTTGTTCTGGGATTCATTTTCAGACTGCCTCCTGATGATTCCTTTTCCTAGAGGAAATTTTTAAGGGAGAAAATGTTGCATAGTGCTTTAATTCGAATTGGTCCATACTGTATCTGCCACATATTTTGAAAGTTTTACGTCTACATTAAAAGACTGCAAAAACGACTCTGTTACCAAAGAGAAGGACTTGAACCAGAGACGTTCATTAAGCACTAGAACCTGTCAATCTTTCAGCAAGAGATGGCTCGGCTTCAAAATTTCCAGGTTTCAAGAAGTACTTTATTCAATGCCAAGAACAATATGTTTGACTAGTAATCATGTCATATTTTTCTTATTTTCAGGAGTCTTGATAATCCTCAGTGAGATACCCGTGTGATAATTCATGATATCGATCGATCAAAGTACAACTTACCCCTTTCATAACTTCCTGCATTGTGATATAACGTTTGCAGACAGTCTGACTGTGCGAAAAGAGGCCGTAACTCAAGCAGAGGTAGATAAGACAGACTTCCAACTGTTTTACATGGCAGTTGCATGGTGAGTGACTCCAATGACACACCATGGAGCACAGCGACGCTCTGATTTCAAAATTTATATCGCTGCTCCAAGTCAATGGCCATAAAGTGCTTCGTGGTGAGCTGAAACTCAAATTAACAGATGAGTTCTTAACAGAAATCAACGCTTTGCTAAAGTCCCATGTGAATTCAGTCCAGTCAAAGGAACGCAAGAACAAGATACAATTTTTGAGGAATTTTCTAGGCAACACCCTCAAACTCAAGATTAATCAAGCTAGTATCAATGGATCGAGTTTACGAGGCTCATCGCAAAGCTCCTCTCAGATCAGCAGTTCCTCGAGTGACTTTACGCAGCCGTCCTCATCGTTAGGCTCATCAATTATCTATTCAGTGTCACAAACAGTGCTGGATCTGACTGATTTCACAAAGCTGAAATACCTGGAGCTGTACAAAGTCTCGCCCTTGAATATAATAGGTAAGGTTTTCTTTTTTTCATTTTTTTTTGTCTCCCTTAACACTCAAAATTCGAAAAGACACCCACTATGCTATTATAATAATGAGATAATCATTGAATTCAAGCCATGCACTTATTGGAATAATTCGAACAATATCACTAATAATTCAGATAATTTCATCTGACATTACCTAATTCAATATCGATACTTATTTTAATTATCATAGTAGCAGAGCAAACAAACTTTAGGTATAGAAACTAATAAAGTTCAAAAATGTCAATATTTATGATAATGGTAGTAGTAATTACTTATTTTTAATTCTTCCGTATCATTGTCATTTTTTTTTTTTTTTTTTATTCTGAGCTTTACAACGTATTCTTTGTTTACTTTAATTCAGATTTTTCATTTCTTAGTATTTTAGCCTTTATATAAGTTCTAAAAAAGTTTTATCACATAGGGCTCTCTAGTGGATGAAAATTTGATACAGCTATAATGACTGTCTTTCCTCCTACTAGAACGTACTAACTAAAATTTTAATTTGTACTTAATTTTCTATTGAAAAATAGAAAATCATACCAAAAAGTAAATTGCCTGCTCCCTTGGAAAATCTTTCAAAGTTATTCATATTTGAAAATAAAGAACCAACAAAAGTTACTTAATCAACTGTTTCATGGGAAGTGAATGACATAATAGCAAAGTGTTCCACCATTCAAGCTAATAATTTTAACAAATTTCTCAAAGTTTCAATTTTTGACAATTAATTCTCAACTTTAATTATCTCAACTTTTCTTATTCTTTAATATTAATAATTCTCAACCCAGTCCAAAAGTACCCTGAACTACTTGCCCTACTTCTGAACTGACATTTTTATTAATTTGAGAATTTTCAAAGTCAAATTACGCTTTCTTTGTCAGTATGAGTACGTTTAAAAGACAGGAACTTATGTTTATGTTGATGGATTATCCAGGTTATCAGTTTCTTCGCTCACAGCTGGAGACAATAATCTGTATGCGCTGTCTGAACTCAGTGTCAGACGTTTTGGTGCTGGATGACAATCGTCGGGAGTCAAGTAGAGGGCAATATCTATGGAGTGAGCTACGATACTTGGTGCTTCAGCACAACCGACTGAAGAGCGTCGACAATTCATTCATCTACACACCGTGGCTCCAGTTCCTTGATCTCAGCTTTAATGAGATCAAGTCCATCAACAAGTCCATTTTCGACCCACTCACCAATCTCAAGTACCTCAATGTCTCGTATAACTTTCTGACCAACGTCCCCACTTTCAACATGGCGACCAGCAGAAAACTTCAAGTGCTCCTGCTTCAACATAATCTCATTGATGACCTTAGTGGTAAATTTCAATTTAATTTTTCTTCTTCTTCTATTTCTTGTTACCATAGCTTAGAATCAACCACTAGGCAAGGTCAGATAAAAAATGCTGCAAAATTATTGTTCCTTTGTGTAAGAATTTCATGGAAATAGATTTGACTTACCATAAATCTCCAAAAAGCTCATATTGGACCATCCAATTAGGTATGAATTTAAGCACTTAACCAAGATTTCATGCCGGATATGATCTGCCCAAAGAAAATTATTAAAAGTAATTCCTTTTCAAGATATTTTCGTTTCCAATGTTTAATTAAAACTTTCTTCTGATGAAAACAAAACAAAAATAAAAATTGCAATCCGTTGGAGTTAAATCCCACACTACACATTATTGTAACAGTCTCTGAGGTATGAAAATATGGCAACTTCAATCTTGAAGCTTTGACTCAACTTTTACAGGTTGTTCACTTTGAACAGCACAGGACAGGGAAGGAACATTGTTCGATTAAGAAACTTGCCATAATTATTGTAGTGCAAGATTTGATTCACAGCAATTCTGGGTTTTCTTTCGAGCGAGAAATTCCAATTTTTTGTCACCAGTGCAAAGAAAAAGCGTTAATATCGGTTAGGTGTTAGTCTCAGCAATTTTTGTTGCTCAAATATTTTTCCAAGTGAAATTCTGAAGAGGAAACTATATCAAAATACTCAAAACGTACCTTGTCTAGTAGTCCATTCTATAGATTTACACTCTTTTGCTGGCAAAAAGTAATCCTATTTGGTGTCTTTCTCATCTTCCTTTGAAATGATGTTCATCTCATGATACCTAATTTTTATTCATAGACCCTTAGCAATGTATTTTATCTGAATTCCAAGGAAAATTTTACCTCTAAATATGTCTTTTTTCTCCCAACTTTGCAGGTCTGAGCGAGTTAGAAAATTTAACATGCTGTGATCTCTCCGACAATATGATCCCAGACCATAGTCAATTGAATGCTGTATCACACTTTGTACACCTTGAAACACTAAACCTGGCTGGGAACCCAATTAGCTACCATCCAAGGCATCGATATGTAACCTGTCGTTATCTCCATGGAAATTGTGCCTCCAGTAAGGTAGGTATTTCATAAATTTTGTCAAAGGGTCATTCTCTCTTGCAGCAATTATAAGCCCTTACAATAAAATTTCGATTATCTGAGCTTGTTTTAACCAGGTTCTCAAGCTGCCATCCGTATTTTCTCCATTTTGTTGGGCCTGTAGCTCATGCTTAACGAAGGTTGCCTTTTAAAACCTTGCGATGGTGGTCCCTGGTTGGGTATATACTCAGAATTCTTTTGCTTGAGAGCATCTGATTATACCATCTTTAATTTATTTTAGCGGCTCTGGTGCTTGCACTAGAGCTGCTATTCTGGACGGTCCCAGCTGGGGAGTATCAATGGACCATGTTACATTGGAGAGACCGCGCGTTGGTTGATGGGAATCGGCGCCATTTTCGACTATGTACCTTGTCATGACTTTATTTTATTGCATATTGTTTTATTGTTAGCCAATGCTATGTTGTGTAGTGTATTTTTGGAATCATGGTGATACAGTCAATAATTCAAAACTTGTCTGTGCTTTAATCTCGTGATGGAAAAAATGTACTTTACGTTCAAAATTTGAAATTTTGAATTTTAAAGTTTTTGCGGTTTTTTGGAAGAATGCAGTGGTTGGAGCTTCCTAGGCATATTACTCGATATCAGCTGATAGCAAACAAAGGTTACCAAGGAAACCGTAAACGTTTAACAACTATCGTGGCCATCGGGGCGATTATTGAAATGACATCGACTCTATGTCGCCGCTTACGAGAGCCTTCAAAATTAAAAGTATACAACAAGTGATAGTGCCATGCATTCTGCATATCAAGGGCCAATACACATTTATACACCGGCTTTGTAAATCTGCTAAGTTACAAAACATGAATCGACAGTTGTCGGATTGTACATCAATGACAAAATGTGTCTAGGCCCTCATTCTTGACTACAACTACCGTCGCCAGAGCCGCTTTCCGACGCGAATGCGTTGGAGCTTACTGCTTGTTTTATTTTGAAAACAGCTCATAAAATTTGATCCTGAATTAAAACAGTGACTCTGTGGGCCCGGAAGGCAATGGTAATTCCTTAAGCTGTTTCAAATTGTGTTTTTTACAACAAAAAAAAAAAATCGCCAGGAACAGTACATCTGTGTACATCAGAAGGGACCTTAGAATGTACGAATGTAGTAAAATTGGAGTGAACACAGCATAGGCGGAAACTGAAAAAGTACAAAATTTCCCTGCTTGGCTCCAAGATAAGAGATCTTAGGATTGCCAAAGTCTCGAAATTTGACGCCAGAAAATAAGATCTATTGAAAAGTTGAAAGGATATAAACATTTAGGAATTGAGTGTCAATCAACTGAGGATCAATTCATAGTAACTGAAGAAGAAAAAAATTTGAATTAAAATAAATTCTGAATCTGTAGATAATCTTCCGTTTCTTTCATTTCAGTTCACACTGGACAATTGCGGCCTAACTAAACAAGAAATGGATGTTATTCACTTTGAACGGCACAACTATTTATCCACTTCACGCTCCCGTGGAAGTAAGTCATAGTTAACAAGTTTACAGACTAGTTAACAGTTGCTGTTACCTTTTTTTCGTAGAAGCTCCTCTGATTTAAAAATGCCTCTAGATAGGAAGGCACACAACAATTTTTAGGAAGGTGAATTGTAACTGTAATTATAAATATTAATTTTATGAACAGGTCAAAAAAATGAAATTTTTCTCCCGTAACTTTTGAATCACTTCGTAATTTCATGTTTATGCAGAAAAATCTGAGAACCTGAAAACTATAAGTGAGGAAGAACCATCGCCTTTATTAATAATTTATATCACTTCTTTTTAATGATCCTGTCATGATTCATTGCTTTATTTTATCTAGGTTTACGACGTAGTTTGTCAAGATCATCATCTACAAAACGTGGGCGAACCCGTGAAGCAGTAATCAATGATCCATCACTTGAAACAGAGCCCATAGCCACTGTCAGAGTACAACCCGTAGAAGAGCAAGGTTTGTTGTCCCAATTTTTGATTATCATATTTGGACGTATTTCATATCTCATGTCTTAATGCACATAGTTCCGTGTGGCGGAAATACGTCCATTTCAGTGAGTCTGTTTTCGAATCATGTATTGATTATTTCAGACTGTAAGTCAGCAAAAATATAACCTATCCAAAAACTGAGTTTCTAAGTCCAAAATCAGCAGAGATATTGCCCTTCATAAAGCAAGGTGTACGATTTCATTCATCGCGGTGGGGCATACCATAGTTTCCTCCATCTTAGTTCCATTTCATCTTGTTGTTTAAATCGAGCAATTTTTGTGAATGTGTGGATCACTGAAAGCTCGGTACTTAAAAAGCGAAAGTCTCCACTGAAGACAACATAACAATCTTTCAAAAGAAATCCTACCATGTTTCTTTGTCTACTCGTTACGCTGCTGTCAGTAACCCATTTTCACGTCTCAAGTGCTATGTAGCTTCATTGATAAAACTAAGGTGGAAGAAACCATGAATAACACTACCATGGTGGATAATGTCATACATCATGTTTTTCAAACAGTGATATTTTCATTTATTGAGCGTTGAAACTAGTCTTTTGGACCGATCTCATTAGTTTATGCTCAACTATGAGCGTACACCATCAAAACGTGATTCTGTAACTTGCCAACTGACCCATTCATACTTTAAAAACTCAAATTCTCGTTAGCTCATGGAATTTTTTCACCAGAGTTCAGCTTGCTTGCCAACCTCAAAGTGTTGTGATTGTTTAGATTTTTCAAAACAAAGTCCTGTGAAAGTTTTTGATAGATTTTGATCAAAAATAAATAGTGAACACTTCCACAGTGCCCCAATGGTACATTGATCCTGATCTTTCTCATAAAAAATTTTATCTGATATTGTTGTTTGTCCCAATGTTGCAGAAGCTAAGTCGGTCCATTTAGAAACCAAAAAGAAAATTGAGATTGCAAGAGCACGCTACGGGAAAGACAACTGGCTCGGTGGCCAAGGCGGTTCTTTCATCCAGGGTATCATGGGCCTTAGCACAACTCCTTCAGCGTATCAATCGGAATCAAGTCACGTCGAGAAACAACAGTCATCTTTACCGATAAACAGATCTCATCATCCCCAGAGAAGCAGCTCTCCTCATCGTCAGATAACGAAAAGCGTCCAACCATCCCTAAAGTAAGCTTTATTTGGATTTCTTTTACTTACGCATTTTTATTGATTGGTAGAAAATTTAGCAGAGAGAGGTTTTGGACATGTATTTGTCAACAAATGTTTTCTGAAAAAAAGTAGCATGTTTCAAAAAAAGTTGAAAATAAGTATTCACTATATTTCTCAGTATTTTTGCATCAAAGAAAGCTAGGAACTAATGTGATCATCCACAGGAAAAAAAATTTTAAAGTAGGCTGGTAAATTTTTTAGGTGGGATTTTTGTCATGTTTGGTGAAAAATATCTAAATCTGAGTTTTTAACAGAAAAACCTGTGCGCACAGCAAACGTAAGCTTTAAATCGTCTCTTCTCAAAATCTTTTTTTTCATTTTTATTTTTTCCAAATAGCAAACCTTAAACGTCATATGTAACTCCTCTCTGGCATAAAATTTTTGGACGTTCTTTGTCTCAAGAATATCTTTAAAACACTCCTCCAAACAGTGGTACCAAGACTTAAATTTCAACTTTTATTTGGCCATAAGAGCTCTTTTCCTATGATTGGTCACAAATAAAGAAATACTGCCCTGGTCTAGAATGTGAAAAAAAATCACTTGCATTCCCAATCAACAGATTGAGTGAAAATTAACTGATGAATCCATCGAACTTTTCCAGGCACCATCAGAGATCTCAATAGTGTCGTCCGATGTAGAGCAGCTTCCTCCAGGCTCATCGAAAGAATCCTCGTGTGAAAAAGACGACTCCTGTGGGCTCATCTCCGAGTCAAATACGGACAACGAGTCAAAGGCTGGTGATGCAGAGATGAAGAGTGAAATTCGGATGGACAACGAGGATGACATCTCAGTCATTACAACGGAGGAAAATCCGGACGAGAGTGCAGATACGAAATTCGAGACCGCCGTTGAGGACGTCGATGAAGTTGCTCAGGAGACAAGCGAAGATCTCACATTCTGTGAGGACTTCTATGAGAACAAAGAAGAAGGTAAGAATCTTTGGTCGAACTGAATCTTTTTCAACTAATTCTAAAAGAGATGGACCTAGTAATGTGTAGGTTCTTAGCTACCGGAAAATATCAAGAACATAGGAAAATGCTATTAATCAGAAAAAATCATAAAAGTAACCAGGGAAAAAAACCCTACAACACAGGAAATTTTAGTACTTAATGGTTGTGGTAATGAAAAGTTAAGTTTTGATTGTTTGAAGAATTTCAATACTACAGTACTACATTCGTCATCTTCTAAACTAAGGAACACATCTTGTCTGTGCTATTTCAGTACACCGACAAACCATTAACATTTAGCATAAAGTTTATCTTCTCATGGGAGAACAGTTGCATAAATTAGTCTGAAAATTAGGAGTTGAACAACGGGACAAAACTTTGCAATTAGGAACTGCAATTTTTGGCTCATCTGTAAAAACACACATTCATAGGGAAAATAATGGTATGTAAGTTGTCTCTAAATCGAGCCAGAAATTATAGTTCCTGAATGCAAAATGTAATCCAATGCAGTCTTAAAATAACTTTTTCGAACTGATTTTCCAAAATTTATCATTAAAAGTTATTTGTGATTCTGCATCAAAATCACCCATCAAATATAATCAATTAGTTTACAAAATTGTATGGAATGGAAGTTGCAGTATCCATGATTTTTTTGTTAAAATTTTGTCTTGTGCATCGAAACAATGTATCAATAGGCTCCGCAACTTTTTAGTTTGTCTCCAACATCTCTTGTTTAATTGTGTGTATTTAATGTAATTCCAGAAGAAAATTTGTTATGGCTTATCAAAATAGTGAAGGACAAATCGGAAGAGCCGATTTTCCTCTCGTTCGACCGTCACAAGGAGTTGAAGGAGTGTGATATGGTCTCTGGTGAAACACGCACTCGTTGGACGGTGGACACTATCCAGTCGTGCGTCAAAGTTTCCTCTGACCCTGTTACAATCCAGCTAACGTTTGACACCCTTCAGAAGCATCGTCGCGAGCGCACATACATCATGCAGCAGTCCGATGCAACTGCATTCCTGCACGCTATTCATGAGGAACTTGAGTCTCGGTCCTTGACGCAAATGAACCAGACAGCATTCAGGTGCATTAAATGCTCGTCTGAGTTCTCGAGAGAAAAATCCTACGCAAAGAAGCCAAGTAAGTAGGAATCTTATGTAACTTTGTCGTAAAGTTTAAAAAAGAGGCCCTGTGGGAAAAAAAAAAAAAAAAAAAAAAAAAAAAAAAAAGTGTACTCTTTTTCTCTTTTTTAAACAAAAATTTATGACAATATTTGTTTTATAACAATTAAATTATTCCAAATTTTTATCATTAATTGGAAAGGATGTATTTCTAAGTTAAGAAATCAGTGTAAAAGTCTCGTTTTTACTCACTTTTGCCTGGAAGTTTTCTTTGAACGATAGGTTTTGGCCATCTAGCCATCATCAGGTATAGACGGCAACTTTCAGTCATGTAGTCAGGGTCGGTGCCTAATGATGACTTAATGGACAAAACCCTGTTGTTGAAAGAAAATTTCCAGTAAGCGAGTGGGAAAGAAAATTTTGCATCAGTTCACTATTTGGCACTTTTGAAAAGTTTTGGGAAGCTAGAAATCAAACTTGTATTTTTTTAAATTTGAATCATTTTTGCTCCAGAGGGAGTGCTGGAGAATTTTTTTGATTAATAGAAAATTACATTTTAAACTCAGAGCTATCAAGTTATCAATTGGACTAAATTTGGCAATGAGTAACTTCGTTATACAGGTCAGTTCAGAGGCAAAGCATGAACCCTTAGTTTCTGTGTGCCTGTGCATATAAGTGTTTTTACGACTGAGCCAGAAATTGTAGATTCTAAAACGTAGTCTTATTCATCTTCTGATTAAAGGAACACGAATATAGTCATAAAAATATATGTATTGTCATTTTCCCTTGTTTCTTTTTTTCGATTGAAGGATCCCGAGAATTCCGGCGAAACATCCCAAATATCTCTTCAATTTGTAGCATTTTTTCTCCAGGTTGTGTTTTTAATGCTACATCATTTTGGGCTACATTAAATTTAATTATATCATATCGTAGTCATAGATATACATGAAGATTGGCGGTGAACAATTTCTCATCCAAGTTTTCCTCTTCTTTTTCAGAGAAAGTTGAATGTCCACTCTGTTGGAGCAATCTCGTTATTGAGCTAGACGAAATACCTGTCCCTGGCACTTCATCAGCTCATACCCCAAAGCCTTACCACAGCACACCTATCAAAAAATACTCTAGCGCTACAAATTCTGACCTCATCTCCTGACGAGGTCCTTGCATTGTCCGTGAGTCTCTATTAGTTAGAACACCCTCGCGGTTAGCTACGCTTGTTGAAAATAGTCCTTGATCTGCGTGACTATCAAGAAAACTTGTAAGAGAATCTGCTGAGTTTTAACATTTGACAAGACTGATTTTTGAAACGGATCAAATCTTGTAGGAAGAAAAGTTCTTCCACAAAAATAATTGACGTTGGACCTGAGCATTGACAGCAGCAATAAGCTCATAAGCTCTAGTAGTTTGAGCGATGATGTACCCATGTTAGCGTCTATGCAGTCGGGCCCAACTAATCTTGAAGAAATCAAGTCATACAAGCTTGAACATGAGAAAAGTCATAAATGTTTATCTATTTGTATTGTCATGCTGGTGGATATTTGCCATAAAACACAGGTAATCATCCACAGGTTTTTTTTTTTTTTTTTTGAGGTATCTAAACAAAAAGAGAAAAAGTGGCAGGATCAGCCAATTAGTCCAAGGAACGGAATGATTTTTTTTTTTTGACCATCTGTGTTCTCATTCCATTTTTCAACCATCGAGCAGTTTTGTGAGCCCAAGCCCTGTGCTTTTTTTAAAAATTTGCCAAATTCGCGTTTTTTCTCTCCGAGCACATTTGCAAAAGGAAAACATAAATTTTAAAAGACCTTATTAATGTGGGAGATTACCTTCTTCCTTAGATTTGACATTTTTAAAAACTGACGAAACGGGACTAATTGAACGACTCTCATTGGAGCATCTTTTTGTTTTATCACTAAACCTGCATCATAATCATACACCAAGAGGAATAATAAAATTAGAGTCCAGGCTATCATCTTAAATATTTGTTTTAACAATAAATAGTACGTAACAGTCAATAGGAAAAGGGTAACACTCAAAACTGATAACTCTTCAAGCTGTGTTATCGACCAACTTAGCCTGTCTTAAATCAAACCTGTGACGTATATATTTTAACCACAGAATATATAGGCTACACCAACAGAAGGTTCACTCCCGTTTACTCCAATGTATTGCGTTTTGTACTTTCCAGCGTCTCTTCATCGTTGCCAAGTGAAGTGAATGCGTTCAAGTAGAAAGTAGGGGTAGGAAGGAGTGCGTTTCGCCAAACAAAGCGTCAACGTTGAAGGTCGTCCGAGCTCCGGACAAAAGGCAAAATATAAACAATGCCTTCTAGGTGTGTTCTTCTTCTTTGACCGAGATACGCTGGGAGTGAACCTTCTGCTGGTGTTAGCCTACATATTCTGTGTTTTAGCTAGCCACCACCATTCGTTTTCCTTTAATTATTTCTCTTTGGAATAGCTCACTTTTAATTTTAAGTGCACCTACTGCTAATCTTTCGGGGACTAAAAAGTAAAAACACCCAAGTGAGAGTTTTCAGTTTCTGTTAATACTTTCTTAGCTTAAAAAATTAAAGCAATAAAAACATGATCATGATTTATTGAATGCAACTCAAATGAAAGAAGCCCTGCTAGCAAGTAATCCTCTCGCAGATCTTGCGGTGAGAGTTCGTTTATTTCATATTTTCAAGTTTAGTTATTTGTGCATTAACATTTATTCAATTTCTGACCAAAATATACCTGTATGTCATAATGATACCCACAGAAAACCTGCCCTCAATTTTTTGTTCCAACTTTCTCTCCAGAAAATTTAGATTTAAGTTTATTAATGAAGCTCAGAGCTGAAACTTGTTAAAACAAGGATCATCAGCATTCTAGACAGATATTTTATGAAAAATCTTTTTGCAAATAGTTAACGCCTCTCTGAACCAAAGTATTTTAAGTGCAATAATGTAAGTCATACCAGTGTAATACTACCCATTTCATTAAATACATCCCCACAAAGTTTATATTCTGACCGAAAAAGAGGAAGTCTGCCATATTACTGTGAAACCTCTGTCCTTTCAGTCGCAGCCAACCTTCCCTGAAGATTTATCGATGGTCTAAGTGCAAAACCACGTATCTCTGCTTGCGATGTCACAGATTTTGCTTCATATCTCATTTTCTCCTCAGAAAACTAGTCAATGTAATTTCTTGAACACTTTCCTTGAACCTTCTTTCCTCTCTCTCAGCAGAATGCATTGTGTAAATTTTAAGCTACACAGTCGGCTTGTCTGTCTTCAAAAAACAAAAAACAAAATAGGAGTAAAAATTTTGAGACTCGACAGTAAAGATACATGGTTTTGTACTTTGACCATTGTTATGTACCGTAATTTCCTTCCAGCTTTTAATTTCACATCACACCCAATCAAGAAGCAAGACAAAATTAGCATGTACAGAATTGTTATTTTCTTGAATAAAGTTTATTTATTTAATATTTCTGCTTAGTTAACTTCTCAGTTCTCCTCAACTTGGGTCAGGTATAAAAAAACCAACTGTGCCACACTTTAGGATGATAAAGCCCATTCTTTGTAAGGAAAAACGCAGCATGAGCCTTCGGACCTTGCCAGTTTTCCCTCAATAAAAACCGAATTTACGGAGAAAATTGAGAAAATTTCGGAAAAATTTTGCAGAAAGTTTTATTCGCAATATAATAAAAATAACCGAAAATTTTAAGAAAAAATATAAAAACTTCCTTCAAAAATAAATGTTTTATCCGAGGGAATTTGGCAACTCTCGAATGTTCAGGCAGCATTTTTCCTTGGCACAGCAGCATCGACAGACTGCTACAAAATAAGAAAAAAAAATCAAGGATGTTTGAAAAATTACATGATTTTTATTTCATCAGTTTCACAAAGGTCATAAGTCCAGGCTACGATCAATGTTGACAACTACTCCGAGATTTGATGACATAAACCTGTAAATCTCAGGAATAGTATTTAAAAATGACAAATGATTCGAATAGGACTTGATTCATGAATGCTTCATAAAGTCAAATTTCTACGGGCTCCATGGATCTGAGAGCATAATAGGTCCGCGGTAATTTGGATAATCGGCAAATTAGACATTGAGGTGAAAATTAAAAATGAACTCCTCCTGATACAGTTCGACTGGAGCAGAGTTACGGACGATTTCGAGAAGAGAGTGCTTTAATTTTTCACCATCAGCTGAGTCGACAATATTACCGTGGTGGATTTGCAGCAGTATAAAAATGAAATACATTAAACACTACTAAAGTGCTATGGATAAGAAAGACCTATCCCGCGTTGAAAATGCAACGCAAAGCACACACAAACAAAAAATTAGAACAAATAAAAAAATTGATCATTAGAAGATGTCGATCTTCATCTGGACAGTCACATCTTGAGGATGTTTCAAGAGAAAGTATCCACCTTGAATATCTTTTCAACGAATTTGAAGATCATCGAAACACTTGATATTTTTAAGGGAGGCCTCTTTTCCATACACTTGCACTTTTGAGTCCTCAAAAGGGCGCTGTGACGCTTTTCAATAATAGAAGTTGCTTAAAAGATATTCAATGTGGATACTTTCTTCAGAAACACCCTGTGTAGTTTTAAATCTTCATAGCATTCAGTAAGGGTCTCATTATCACAAGAATCGATACAACCTGATCGAGATATTGCGTACATGCTTATTAGGTCTGATTATGAGTTTTAATTTACCGCTAGGATTAAAGTTTAAGTAGCTCATTAGATCCATATGGTACTTTCTGATTTTTTACAAATATTTATACATAGTGAAGGTAAAGGTCATACAAAACAAAAAACAATTTTCTTTCGATACATTTACCAGAAAATTTGCATCCTTAATTACTTAACAAAAAAAGTTTTCTGCTTACATATCAAGAGTCTCCAGTACACTCAGAGAAATTTTACTGGTTATTAGAGTAAAAAAGACGAAAAAAGGAGTCGATCACACAGTTTAAAAATGTTTTAGAAATTCTACAATTCATTTCTGATGTTACAAAAACAAAGGGTTAATTACTGGGAAATGTAATAGCTCGGCGTTTTCACCACGTAAAACTTCTCTTCTAAATTGAGAAGTATTAATAGATCAAGATTAAAAGATCTTGAAACTCCAGGGAAAAATCGCAAACTTGTCAGAGCAAAGATTAACGTACTGAGTACAGACGCTAAGAGAATGGTTATTGATGTGCAAAAATACCAATGGTTAAATTTACACTTACGCAAAGAAAATTAGAGTTTTGAATTAGGACCTTCAACTACAGTGAAATATTTCCATTTACTTTACAGGGTGGAACATGTAGGACAAAATTAAAGGTGGAAAAATTGATAAATCAAAAGTACATTCAAAACAAAGTTATATCTAAAGGCTGAGAGAAGCATGTACAAGGCTGGACAATCTTCATGTTCTTCTGCAAGCGTGCAAGATTTAAAATGCTATGTAAAATATTTTCATGCATCTATGCACAGAACTAAAATTTGTAAAATTACACAGCTTCACCTCAAAAATTTTGAGCTCCAATGTAATGATACTATTTCTGTAGCTGAGCGCTAAAGAACCGTTATTTCACTTCCACCATTGTTGCCAGTATCAGCACTTTCCCCTCATTAAGCCTATGCAAAATATCCAAATTTTATTGCACAGCCTAGCAACCTTAATTTCTGCCCATGCAACAGCTCCATTTTGACCATGCTCGGGAAAAACAACATATGAAACTTCAAACGTTGCCAGATCCCTTAATAAGTCTGTCAAGAATGCAAGTGACTCGATTTTACAAAAATTGCCTCATACGTTTCTTTAGCTCTTGACTACAGATTTGACAACGATTCATTGCTCCAATCGGAAGGTGAACATTACTGGAAATAACTGTGAGATTTTTACAATTCTGTTTCCGATGAATATTTGAAGAGATACTCCGAGGCAAAGCTTGCCCTGCAATATGAATAAACTACTAAATTAATCACTTTTAAATCAAAATAAATACATTTTTCGAGTACATACAAATGTTCGCTTCAAAAAAAATAAAATAAAATGTAAAGCTGACCAGAATAACTCTTTGAAGGCTGACGGATTTGAAAACACCCAGTTCATGGAAAATCGATTCACTGGGAGTTTCATTACTCAATTTTACTCGCAGTTATGATGTCTACGTATCGAGTTCGTTGTTCAACTCAAGACGCCTCTTATACAAATTTTATTTGTTCATGACATTTTCCCATCGTGAAACAAGGAGAGGTTCACAGAGAAAAAGGCGTTCTTTTGAAGGGAATATTTACTTTGAGGACTAGCTTACTTTATTAAGTCTAGTCACAGTCTAGATTAAATGAAACGAGTTTCTATAAAAATCAAGGAAATAAATTATTAATTCTAAGAAATTGAAGCAAGGATGGCGATTAGGCAGGCTCAAGATTTTGGTGCGACTGCAATAAGCAAAAAAGAACCTTGAGTATAGGATCTCTGCTTATATGCGGCTCTTCTTCACATAATGCAGTCCACAAATGCTAACAACTAACTATGAAAATTTTTAAGATACCTAATTAGTGCTTAAGCACATAACATGATACTTGCAACTTGAGAAGAAAAAAGAGAAAAAAAAAACAATAACAAAATTAATTAAAACTAATACTTGGTCTACATGATGGATTTGCAAAAAATTTAAAAGAAAATGAAAAAAAGAAAAGAAAAAATAATAATTATAGTAATCAATAAAAATAAATGAAAAGTTGTAAATGGAGGGGACTGAAAATAAACGCCAGAAATCTAAAAAAAAAGAAAGAAAGAAAGAAATTGGTCTTCACAAGATTAACAATAGGATTTGAAATGAATAATTTTAGACCTGAAGAACACCCAAATAATGCACTGATAAGCAGTTACTTAAGACTAAATTCAGGCATTTCATTGTAATTTGTGATTGAAATTGTAAAAAAACAGACCCATGACAAACAAAAACCAAGGGCTGAAATTAAAAATTATTAGGTGGTGTTTGATCAGAAACTAAGCACATAGCTCAAACCACATTGGAAAATACTGGATGAGAAAATCTTTACAGGTCAATATGACATAATACCTTGACAAACAAAAGTTTTAAAGTGGAGGGCAATGCACAATGGGACTAAAGTAACAAAAAAAGAAAAAAAAAATTGGAGACTGAATAAAATGGAACTGCCGTCAAGAATAAATAATGCCGGTTAAATGTAAATTTTCTCAAAATTTTGTAAACGAATTTGAGCTACCTATTCTATAGTTGATCAAAAAGTGAAAAAAAAGGGTTGTGTTTATTGTTAAGCCACTTGTAAACCTTATTTTTCCTGGGGTGGACAGGTTGTCAACCATTTTAAAAATCCACCAACCACCCTAAAATTAAATAAAAGTCGCTTTTAAAAGAGATTACCACAGCAGTGACATTCTCCAAAACTTCCTCCAAAATTCTCCGAGGATGCCTCAGAAAATGCACTAAAGTTGGCACTAACGAGGAAAGCAATACAAACTAAAAAGTTCTTAGTAAAAGGTAAATTATTTGAGGAGTGGGTAGACTGAGTGAATACAGGAAATAGTTAAAAACGTAATTATCTGTTTCATTCTTTTATGAAATTAAACGAAAAAAAGGAAAAAAAGGAGTGCACCTTTTAAAATTGTTAGCTAAATTTTCAGAGATTTATCAGCTATGAAGATGGAGAAGTTAGCTGAAAAATGACGAAATACTCATTGTAGCCATACAAATTACAATAAATATGAAACATAATGACACTCTTGATGAATCATAGTTTTCTTTTTTCTCCAGGGAGTTTTTTAACATAATGCTTTTTTTGTTTGAAAATTTTAAAACATCAAATTCAAGAGATTTAAAGACTAAAATTTTCTTGATTTCAAAGAATGGTCTTGAAATTTGGGGTGATGGCATTTTTTTTTTTTTTTTTGCAAATTTCCGAACACCTCTAGAATAGTTAGGTGTATTTTAACATTCCTCATGTTTTTTTTTACAAAACTTAGATGTTGATTCAACATTGTAAATATTCTGAAGTAAAGCTCTTGAAATTTCAGACTCAAAATTTCATGTTTTGAGAAGTTCCTTTTTTTGTCAATGTATTGGTTACTCACGCTCTGAGAGAGGGGTGAAGAAAATCAAATTTCTATTACTTGCATGAGAGAGAAGGCGTTGAAGGCGTTAGATTACCAATATGAGACAAAATGAGCAACTCCAAACAAGGTATTTGATTTAACAATCAAGGAAGTTGGCAGCCATCAAGAGTTCAAGAGCGATCTGTGGAGCGATTGGGAACTCGGGTATTTCTGTTGAGCTGTTGGTGTATCGCACTTTGTAAGTAAAGTACATGCAAACTTTCTGCAAGACATGGGACCTAGAAAAACAGTAATTTAAAGCATGGAGTTAAGAACTGTAGCAACGATTAGTAAAATGATTCCTTTATTGTTCACAGACACAAAATTTTTTATCTCCCACAGGAAGGACATATCTTGTCTGCGATGTTTCATTATTTCTAAAATAATTTCATTTTTTCTCAGGAGAGCTTTCTCACAACTTTGCCTGAAAATTTTAAAGTCTTCTCTCACAGGCATAAAGAAAAATCAAACAAAATTTCAGACTAATTGTCTGATAGTTCTCATTAAAAAAATAAAGTCAGTAAAAAATCTGAAACAACGCTAGTAAGATACGCCTCCTCTTGTGAAAGATGATGTGTTGTATGGCCGAGCAATGTCTACTAAATTCTATTATATAATTCTAATTGCTTACTTCATACAATATAATCATCACTGAATGAGACATTGACATATACCTCTAATAATAATTTTAGCTTATTAGTAATATCAAATGTTTACATGAACTAAGTGATAGAAGGTCTCAATACAAAGCAATGCCTCTTCTGCACCATGTCAGATTGCCATTACATGTCCATTTATGGTATTCTAGATTTTACTTTGCCTACCGATCACAGTCGCTCATTTTCATGGGCGAATATTATGATGACAGTGAATTAGGACCAACAAGTTACATTTAGACTTACTTCAGCTTAATTTTTTGAGTACCTTTGGGCGAAAGATAATCATCTACAACAAAAGATCGAATTACTACATTAGTCATCAGCAACTTTGTAAAAGAACCGTAGTTGCAGATGGAGCCAGCGCCCAATCCTTCTAATACAAGACTCAAGTACTTACGGTATTTCACGGAAATGGATTTCATTTGTTTCGTTCTCAGCAAACTGTCCGGGTCCACTTAACATAGCTTTGATCGTGTTGGACATGATTGCGTACTCTCGCTTTACAATAAACGCATGTCCATCGCTTGATATCAACTTGACATACATGGCGTCTGGCCCTTCACACCCTCCATACACACGCTCTTCATTTTCCTGTAAAGACAGAAACCGGCGTTATAATAACATATTTAATGTTGAAAGATGGTTCAGAATTACTCTTATTGAGCCCCACTGAACAGGTTAGGCGACCGAGGTAGTTGCTCAAAGGTAGCAAATTTCCGGGAAGAAAAAAATTATTCCAAATTTTTTACTTTTCTTCACGAGGACAGCCAAGCAGGCAAGATCTGAAAAAAAAAATAGATCTGTACTTTTCAAGCGGGGTATCATTTTTTGAAGAATTGTTGGGTGAGGCCCATCAAATCTTTTCGGTACAAAAATTTTACTGCCGCAAACATCACAAGGGCAGGAAAATTCTACTTATTTTACGGCAGCAAAAAATTAGAACCAGGCATGATGCATGATTCCCGCTAAGGTGTCAGAAACATTGTACTTCTAAAAATTTACCACATAGGCAGCAAATAAGAAAAAAACTAGAAACGTGGCCAAAAACTGTAGGTTACAGGGTGGAAAAAATATTGCAGGATTAGGCTCACTGGTGAGCACGATCTACTGCTGACATCTAAAAAGACCCAGAACGTCTTAGATCTCTCGGCGTGACCTCAACTTGATATTCCAATTCAAGCTGCCTGAGCTAACCACTCTCCCTCTTGGTTGTGTACTAGTACACATTAGAGCTCAAAATTTGGACTTTAATTGCAATTTTTTAACTTATTGGCTTTGTTTCCCGCGTAAAATGGTAAGAACCCAGCATCATTTTACCACCTCGTAATAGGCAGCAAATAAATATTATCAGGAAAATGCCAGCATCTCTGATTTGTAGATCTTGATGGAAACTAAAGGGTGCACGGATCAGAAATGGTTCCTTCAACTTTAATGTTTGTATTAGTGAGGCATAATGATAATAAAATAGAAAACAAATGTTATTTAGGGATTCAGAAATGGGCTAAATTTTCGTGGTTTCTGCCACCTTTACAACTACAATAAACTTTAAAAATCATTTAAGATTACACATCCGGCTTCTGTTTTTGAACCGAGTACCATTTTGAAAACAAGGAATCAGACAGATCTTTTCTTCTCAAAAAACATAAACTTAATAAAATATTTTATCATGCTATATCTACTCAATTATTAAATTTTCTTCTAATATTACAGAACATCTATGAAAAAATAAGTTCGCAGAAAAATATGATGGACGATTCAGTGCTTACTGAGAGGAGAAATCATCGTGCTGAACATGAAGATCTGCAATTATTTTTGCATGCTTTCAAGTCACAAATAGCGCTAAGCGATTAACATCGCAAAGAAGAGAATAGCGTACGTGAATCAAAGGCTATGAAACTTCAATGACGATGCATTCATGTTGAAGGAAATGATTACAATAAGAGTGGAACTAAGAAATGGAGGGTAGGCATTGAATACAACAATAATTAGTTATGTTTCCATACCTTCTTGTCATCCATGGCTCAGGCTGCTTGTAGCTAAGATAGTGGCTTGTGTTGTTCAAAATGGGGGCCTGAAAATGTTCAAAACCACAGTTATTGATGAAGGCGCTCTCACAATGAAGGTCATGCTAACATAACCAAATCGGCAAACACAAGCAGTGGCTTGAAAATAGTGTTCGAGAAATAATAAGGAATACACTTGAAGAAAATACTTAACTAGTTGGCTATGCAATTATGATAGCATATTGATATGAAGATTACAGCCAAGAGGAAAATGACAACATTTTCCGCATGTCATACTGTGGCCTTTGTCCACATACCTCATGTTTTCTTACATAAGTTGAGAGATTGAATACTCAAATCCGGAATTAACTAAATATAATGATAGAATAGCGATAGGCTTACCAGAAGCGGTGAATTGAAATGGTGAGATTTTATTTAAAATAAAAAAAGAAAAGGAAAAAAAGTCTCTGGATGATAACAATGCGCCAAATGGGCAATGTAAACAAGATCAGTTTCAGCAATGTTTCAGTTCAGTTCCTGAAATCGCCAGGGCTATCCGAAAATCGACCAATCACCAGCTTTTCTCACCTGCCAACAACATCAACTCATTGGACCAATCATGTGTATGGCACGCATTTTTTTTATCTGTCTGCAATCTGATTGGTGGACATAGTGTACCTTGAGCAGGCGCTATTTTTAAACTTGACTGAGGTTACTGAAGTGAGCCCATTGCTGCATCATTTATAATTCGCAAATCGCGTAAATTCAGGGTAGGCTCTGAGGTTTTCAAGTTTTCATTTGTGCATCCCCTTTGACGCATAAGATATTGAGTATGCACACCCAGAATCATCCTTGGAAAATTTCGAAAATATCCGAGGGGGAAATCTTTAGGAATGTTGTCGCATTGCTGCATCATCCATAATTCGCGAATCGCGTAAATTCAGGGCAGGCTCTGAGGTTTTCAAAATTTCATGTGTTCATGCCCTTTGACACATAAGATATTGAGTATGCCCACCCAGAATTATCCTCGGAAAATTTCGATAAAATCCATGGGGGAAACCTCAAACAATGTTGCCGCATCCATCGTCAATACGAGACAAGTCGCGTAAATTCGGAGCAGGCTCTGTCGTTTCATCAATTTCATTTGTTTATCCGATTTGACGGATTATATTTATGGAGGATGGACATCGAAGACCATCCTCTGAAAATTTCGAGAAAATCCAAAGGGGAAATTTCATGCAATGTTACTGAATTGCTCAATTATCCATAATTCGCGAGTCGCGTATATTCAGGGCAGGCTCTGAGGTTTTCAAAATTTCATGTGTTCATCCCTTTGACACATAAGATATTGAGTATGCGCACCCAGAATCATCCTTGGAAAATTTCGAGAATATCCAAGGGGGAAATCTCTGGAAACGTTGTTGCATTGCTGCATCATCCATAATTCGCGAGTCGCCTAAATTCGGAGCAGGACTGTCGTTTCATTGATTTCATTTGTTCATCCAATTTGAAAGATTTTATATTGAGTATGAACACCTAGAATCATCATCAGAAAATTTCGAGAAAAACAAAGGGGGTTATCACGAGCAATGTTGCTGTTTCCATTATGATGCATGATAATTCTTGAATTGGCCGCCAATAATTTTTATTATCTTTATTTAAGCTAAATTTTTCTTGATACATGAATGAAAATATTGAATTAAGCATACATATAGTTCGTAATAAGCAGATTGTGATGAGAATTCTTGATTCAAGAGAAAATACTTCTTAGCGGCAAATTTAAGATTTTTTTTTCTTTCAGTGATTATTTACTGGGACGTAGCCCCTTAGTGATTCAAAATCTACAAAACTGCATCTCTCTTGTGTAAAGAGGTTAAGATTTTAGTAATCTATTTTAAATCCTGCAAATTGTTCATGGTTTAAATTTAATGAGTTTCTCACTCATGGTCACTCTTATTTTTCAACCAATATTAGTCGTTGTTGAAAATTGAATGTCTCTTTTTGCAACGTTGATAATTTCTTGTCACATTGCCTGTATTACTTACGATAAGCTAAGGAACAATATTTCTTGACATTTTTGCTGGTTATCCTGCGTCATGTGCAGAATATTTGGTAAAATTATGAATAATTCACTGATTTTCATTGTAAGGAAAAAATTTAAATGAAAATGAAACATCATCAGCTCTTCTTGAAACATTCCAAATGAGGAAAGTGTTTTGAGACTTTCGCCATAAAGCCATCTCAAGACAATCAGATTCAGAAAATAGGGAGAAATAAAAAATTTGTGTCCTTCAGGGACAAAATGCGACTATTATTAGTCAATAAATGACTGGGAGAAATTTAAAACACACATGAAAAAATATTTCACTCACTAATATTAGTCATAAGAAAAAATGGTGTATGAAAAAAGAGATGTTGATAAATAGACATAAGGTAGTAGAAAAAAGAAAATTTATTTAAGTTCTTGAAAAAAAAAACAAAAAATCAGTAATTTCCTGTTGACCTGCTAACATAATGATATTTCAAGGGGATACAAGTACAAAATAAGGGTTGAACATGCTAAAGAAAGGCTCAGGAGAACTTTGCCATATTTGCACTGTTAGTCTAAGAACGAGCTTGTTTACATGAGCGCATGAAATTTATTCAAGTTTCCGAAAATAGGAATAAAAATCAGCATTACTTTGTTGACTCACTAACATAATGATATTTCAAGGGGATACAAGTACAAAAGATGGGTTGAACGTGCTAAAGAAAGGCTCAGGTGAAAGCCGTATGCAAAAACGACATTTTTCGCCCCCCCACTAAAACTTATTCAAACTTCGTCTATCAGTTACTAATACTGGAGCGCTTCTTTCCTCAAATTTTCAGACCCCCTAAAAATTTTTGGGGGGGCGCTAGGGGGGGTGGAAGTCAAAACCTGTGAACCTCGATATCTTTCGAACGAAACAAGATATTGAGGCCCAATAATAATTCACGTTTTTAAAATTACAGCTCTGTACAGGACCACTGAGCGGCCAGTTGGCACTCAGTGGGCCTCTAAAATAGCGCTACGGAGCTGTAATTTTAGAAACGTGAATTTTTTGGAAGTATCTGTAATTTCTGAACTCAGCGACCCTCAAGAGTCCCTAATAATGCATTTTGCTCAGTTTAAACATTCAATCTGATTAAATAACAGTCAAATCCGACCTTTTTGCGCGCGAAAATCGGTCGGCACGCGTTGAGCGGAAACTTCAATCGATCATAACTCCGGAACCGTTCAGTTCCCCAGCTTACATGACCACTCGTTGGATGCAGAAAAAGACAAGCAATTTAAAAAACTGGTTTTGGTTCAAATACAAAATTGTGCTCTTTCAGTTTAGTGTGTTTAAAAGAAATTGTTTTTCCTCAAAAACTGAAAAAAGCACATAAGTTAAAAATGTAATTTTGGGATATTGACCTTTAGAATCTTAAAGTATGCAATTTTAGACGATTTTTCGTCCAAACCGGGCCTCAATATCTTGTTTCGTTCGAAACATATAGAGGTTCACAGGTTTTGACTTCCACCCCCCTTAGCGCCCCACCCAAAATTTTTTGGGGTTCTGAAAATTTGGGGAAAGAAGCGCTCCAGTATTAGTAACTGATAGACGAAGTTTGAATAAGTTTTAGTGGGGGGGGGGGGGGGGGCGAAAAATGTCGTTTTTGCATCCGGCTCTTTGCCATATTTGCACTGTTAGTCTAAGAACGAGCTTGTTTACATGAGCGCATGAAATTTATTCAAGTTTTCGAAAATAGGAACAAAAATCAGTGTTACACTAGCAACTCACTGACGCATTCAAACACTAATAACTGAATATTAAAATTAGCAAGTAAACAAAATGACCATTAAATTTAAAAAAAAATATGTTGTTTAAAAAGGGCAGTAAGAGAGAAGTAAAACAATTTTGCGCAGCGTCAATTCCATCTAAAAGTAATCATTGAGGAACGAAAATAGTTGGCATTTTCTTTCAAGACATGTGTTCTAGGCTGCCTGCTTCAAACATCTGAAAACATGAGAAAAGAAATAATCATCAACTGTCAAATAAGTGGTATAGCAGAGCAAGTTCCGGTTATTAAATTAATAGTCATTCGATCAGACAGGGTTGCCACAAAAATTGGAAAATGTAATTCCCTGACATTTCCCTGTTACATTTTGGTGAAATTCCCTGACAGTTAAATATATGGCAAATGGCTAAGAGGAAATAATTGAAAATATTGTTTGGGCAAAATTTGAAGTTCGAGACCTCAAACCCATTTTAGAGAGCAAATAAAGAAGATTCAACTTCCCTGACATTTCCCGGTTTTCCCTGACTTTATAAAATTCCCGGACTGTGGCAACCCTGCCCCTTATGAGGTGTTGCCAAGTTATGTAACCCAAAATTCTAAGTTTCATAATTCATCTTTTCTGGCATTTATCATTTCGTAATTGAGTCATGTCGTGCGAAAGTCTGTAATGTATATTTTTCCAGCTTTTAGTTTTCTTGTGCTTATAATAATTTTCAAGATTTGACACCGCCATCAAAGTGTAAAACGAGTAATAACGCTACATTCATCATTAAATTCAACTCTCGAATGTATTATCAACTCAAAAAAACTCAAGACTGGAAGAATGGACATGAGCGGCCTCTGCATGAAACGATTGAAATATGTATAACTCATGATAAGCCAAGGATTAAAACCATCACTGGTCAAGAGGACCACACACCTTGAGATCGAAAAAAGTAATTCTATTATTACCAACCGCTGCCTCACCAAAAGTTTTTTTTCTCTCTTTCTACAAAGAACATACGTGTCTCTTATGCCATTCACTGTCATCTGCCTATTTCTAGTTGGATGAAGTTTTCTGTATTCACAAGTCCACTGGACAATAAACTGCTTTACCAGTACGCTCTTTGAAGAAACTCAATAATCTTCCATTACTTTTATTCCTCCGTCAGCTTTGGCTTCAAAACATCACCTTGGTGGAATGCAAATAGTCTAGGACTTTATTAACGTTTTGAAAACTTGACTTAATTGTATCAGGAAAAGGCTTTATACCCTTTATTAATGGGAGATCTTCGTATTTAATTTGCCATTGTCCCTTCGAAAGCTCCTCTTATCTCAATTGCAAGGATATGAAGGTGGAATGAATATGCATGAAATCTCTCTTCAAAGTTTTCTGGAGGATAGTACCATCATCATTAAATTTACACCAGTTTCGTACCTAACTCTCATTGGCAACTGTTTTGTCACCACAAGCTTCACATTTCCAATGGACAAGTTCTCACTTCTGAGAATTTGAATCTGTAGCATCCGTTTCATTACGCCGTATTATTTCGAAACATATCTCAGTTGACAAATACGAAAAGTGTCCTCAGAGTTAGAAAATTTAACACGACAAAAATAAACAGCCAGGTCATTGCACTATTGAAAAACTTTTTGGGCAGATTTTCTCAGGGAACTTTTTAAATCTTGTCCTCATAGACCTTACTTGAGAAGATGGGTAAAAACAAAATGTGTAAAAAAGCTGATTATCTTGAATAACTAACCTGAAGGAGGAGTAAAATCTTAAGGAAACTCACTTCCAAGAATGATTTACTACGTATACAATTTTTCAGTGTACTGGCAAAAAATTGAAAACTCACTTAGTTGTCAGGCTCGTCACAGGAAGAGCCGCCATCCCGTTTAATCTACTGCATCAGTGAATGAAAAAAAAAGTCCAAGGTAACAACGCAGGAAGAGCCGCCATCCCGTTTAATCTACTGCATCTGTGATTGAAAAAAAAACGTCCAAGGTAACAAATCAGGAAATTTCGTACAGTTCAGAACATAAGAGTGATTTTGAAATCACGAATTTGAAAAACAGTAAACTTCAATCAATGATGATATTTCATTGTAAACACAACTATATCGTATCATCATGCTTTTCTAGTCAATGTTACAGGCTTGTGATAACATAACGAGCACCTAAGGAGTAGAGTTTGTTTCAATTTGAACCTCAGCATTGAGTTATCGACAGTAAAAGATTCTATACCGAAAATTTTATTTTGGAGAAAATCCCTAATTGAAGATTGAACACCATGTACTTCCTCCATTAGTTAAACTGCCCCTAAACTTTAATTCCTTTGTGACTTGCTGAACCTTTGAAAAGGGGTGTGGAAAATAGCAGATGGCTGCCCTGTGCAGGTTTCTAACATATTTTTTTTCTTTGTTTTTTTTTTTATTTATTTTTTGTTTTGTTTGAAAACATGCACAAGTTCTTTTATTGGCAAGAGACTTTCTGCTGCTGAGATGATATGTTCCTTATTATTTAAGTTTTTTTTTTCAACATGAATGGTAATTGAGAGGGGTGGGTTTGTCACTAAAAACATGTCGCCTTTCTCATTTTAAACAGAAAAATTAGAGTACTGAAGTCTTTGTCCATTAGTTACCAACGCATGGATGATGCAGGGGTAGAGATGACAACTATACAGTGGATCAGGGTTATATGTTCCCCGATAAACATGAAAACTTTGCAAAATTCGCATTCCATTCTCTCTCTATGATCTTTAGTTCATTTCTATTGTACAGAAACATGTATAAGCTACATTCATTTTATTGGATACGCCATCTTACAAGGATTCAGAAATCTTGTACTCCTGAAAATGGGCTTAATGGCACTAATGCCTGTTTACCAAAAATATCCTTAATAAATTTGTTGTCACTTCTGATATCCAAGTCTCCTCTTTGCTCTTTAATTACCGGCAAAAATGTAATTCTCGCCTGAATTCATTCAAGCAACCATGAGACACTACAGCCTGATTGTTAAAGCTTTATCAGGCTTTGTCGCCAGGCTAACAAATGATAATCCTTTATCTGATCGATTTTGTAAGTCTTTTTGTGCTAACATGAGCATCAATAATCAGGCTACTGGTCGACAGACACTTCAGATCGTCTAAAATTTGTCACTGATTCTAGGTGGGCTTTTCGCAATGATTTTGAAAAGGTGCATTTGACAATCACCTACTTCCAATTGGGGAAAAGAAAAGAAGACACATATGACACATCCGAGAATCACACAATTCAACATAAATTTAGATGGTAACAAAATGATAACTGATCCACTCAGGTTGATGCGATAATTGGCTCTTCTTTCCTTTCCCCTGTCCTGTATTATTTACTCAGTTCCCAAACAACTGAATTTCCTGATGTAAACTGCGATTTTTTTTTTGAGTACATGCAAAATTTGATTTTTCCAAGCATACCGTGAGGATCCGGAAAACCCAACGTAATTTTCGAGATCAGCCCTGAAAATACACCTAGAAAATTACATTCCTTCTTGTGATGACTTTTTTCTCTTTTTGATACAACCAATTTGAGCTTGGTTCATATAGAAGATACGCTATCAGAGACTTGCAATTGGTCTACTGTCCTCTGAAAATTCTGTGTTTCTGCAACCCATCAAACATCCACACAAACATTGGATCGAAACAATTACATCTTGAAATTAATTACTGTGCCCTTCTTTCCTTTATTCATCTGATAAAATAGTGATAAAATCTGTATTTTTATGGTTGCCAAGTTCCGATGTTGTAAATACTTTCACTTTCCAGTTCTCAATGTGTCTGCGGATGGCGGCTCCTCTATGGAACTGATTGTTATTTCTCCTGCAACACGAATTTTCAATAGTATAATTAAAAGAAGGAACCTTTACTAAAAGAATTACAGTAACCCCTAAAAACAGTAATCCTGTTTAACAACATAACCTCATTTGGTAGGGAGTGTACACTCATGCTAAAGGAATGCCGAAACACACTCAGCTCTTCCTGGTCTTCCTGGACCAACATTGAAAAAAACTTTGATTTTCCGCTACTTTGAACAACTTTTCTCAGATAAAATTTGATTGGATGAAAAACAAAAAGAGGGGCGAGATTCCCAAAATACTGATAAATTTTGATGACAAGTTCGAAAACTTAGATAACGGATTTGTTGGAAGTAAAAATTCTTCATCTGAATTGCCAAAACTAATTCTGGAACCAACGCCTGCTTAAAATTACAATTTTTCTTGCGATTTTTCCTTCCAAAAGACAATGGACAAGATCAATTGGACACAGTCCAATAACAATGACTTGGGAGACTGTGCAAACAATTGAACTTAATTATCAGCTGCAAATCTACTGCATCATTTATTTTTTTACCTCCTATACATATTTATTTTGAAGGTCAAATATAACCCTATTTTCAGTTTCCTTAAAGAACAGAGTGATTTCTTAATCCTCTGAAAGCACCTGAAGGAGACTAATATTTAACCCCCTCTGAAAATGCTCAAAGGTTCCTCGACAAAAATGCCACAAGATGGAGGAGCTTACACCCCAAAACGTCCTGCTTCATTGAACTCACATAAAGAAACTTCACGTCAATTTTACTCTTGAAGTAATGGTCTGGCAAAACTCCTTATAGTTTTATAATTAAAATGTTATCCTTGCAACTGCTAAATAGTGTTAATTCTCTAACAGAGGAATGTTGATCCTACAGTTCCTCTTACGAGAAAATAAATTAAAGACATTCTCTTTTCCCTTTTAGAAAACAGACGTGCATCATTCCCTAACGGCAACGATGAGGAGGGCACCTGAATTATCAAAGTTCTTTCCCTATTGCCAACTATGATTGCTTATCGTGAAAATGCCACCAATCAAAAAAGTAGACGTTGAACTGTCTTTCTTAAATACCCCTCAAACATGTATCATTGTCTGGTTCTCAGAAAATATCAAGAGAGGGAGAGAAAATGAGGTTTTAAGCCAAGTTATGGCAGCCTTTGTGCTATGGATAGTCCAGATGTATTGAGTCTTTCCTTACCTCCCCTCAAGTACGTCATAATCGTTGACAAATTGCCAGCCTCTTTAACTGAAATTTGTTTTTTGAACTGCTATGACTTGGACCTACAACATTCCAACATATGAAAATAGGAATATGAAGTGCACATCCTATTCCACTTGTAATTTTTTTTCAACTGTAACCATTGCAACTTTACTTATGTAAGAGGGTCGTTCCAAATAAAAGTATCTTTTTGCCGTAACTTCTTTACTACTGCAAGAAATAAAGGTCTGAAAAAAACTGTTCATTGGTCATGATGTCCCCTTTCTTGCAAGGTTTTATTTTTCCTTTAAAATTTGGTTCAGCAGAATGTCAAAAAAGTTGTTTTTGTGAACTCACCTCCGGACCACTTGGGTCCAAAATTTCACGCTACCAGTCCGTCCGAAATTTAAACAAGACATGAGATAAAACGTAACGTTGGACAAGCTTATTAATTCCCTCAGCATACGACTCCTTATAGATGAACGAGATTTCTGGGTAACTCCATGATCCGATACGAAAGCCCCCTAGCTTGTGAAGCAATTTCACAAAAAGTAGCTGAAATACAACTAATACCACGCTGATGTCCACATTGTGGTGCATCTTTGGTGATCTTATAAAAAAGGAACCTTTAGCTAAGAATTGTGGCTGTCTGATGTTACAAAATCGTGATTGCGCTTTGACACCGAGTAGTTGCTGCGCCGATGTACCAACATGGAATTTTAAACCCGTTTGGTGGTGAGGTGGGTTCACAAAAAAATAACTTTTCTGCCATTCTACTGAAAAAAATTTAAAATACTATAGCTCGTTAAAAAGCTGACATTATGACCAATAAGCGGTTTCTTACGGATTTTAATTTTATGCAGTAGTGTAGAAGTTTCAGCAAAAAGATACTTACTTTTAGTGTATTTTCCGAAGGAAATACACTATTGCATTCTCCCATGATGTCGGACCCAGACCTGAGACATTGTGAAGAGCACCGATCACGGGTCGTAGATCACGAAAATATATGCTATTCAAATTCATGTGTATATATATATATATTATATGTATGTATGTATGTATGTATGTATGTATGTATTTCCGCCTTTTGAAGATTTTTCGATTTTTGAGTGGTTATATCTTTCTTACGTTGAAAGATATTTTGACCAATTTTCTTGCATTTTGTAGAGACTCATTAGGACTACTATTCTGCAAAAAAAAATTGAAATTTGAGGCAATAGATTTTGAGGGGTGGGGCTCGAAAGTGGGGGGAGGTCAAATCTTGTCCACTCGATAACTCGAGCGAAAATGAATATTTTGAGCTGAAATTTTTACGGGTGGTAGTTCTCCCCTAGGACTGGTTTGGTATTGAATTTGAGCTAAATCGGCCAAGCCGTTTAAAAATGGCGAGCTTTGAAAGTTTTAGGCGAGGGGTGCGCGGCATGAGGGGAGCCGGCCGGAGCAGGGCCGCACAGTGGGTCGGGGGAGAAAGTTTTTGGACAAGCTGATCGTCGCACAGTGGGTCAGGGGAAGGAAGATTCTGGACAAATTGTTCGTCGCACAGTGGGTCAGGTTAAATGATCTGTTCTTGAACAAAATCTCACCATTTAACCGTCACAACCTTTCGCAGCGCGTTCGCTGGCAACGTACGCAACTACTATCTTGTGCTCAAGAAATTAATTCATTCCCTTACAGATTGATCCCCCCCCTTCGGAAAATACACTCTTCCCGCGGTGGACGCGCGGGTCGCTTAAGAAGACAGAACAACTGGAATGGACACTCAAACTAAAAAGCGCGCGCGAAGCGCGCGTCCTGGGAGGGCTTGGGGGGCGAAGCCCCCCCAAAAAACCGGCGCGGAGCGAAGCGGAGCGCCGGTTTTGGAAGTCTCTTCTATTTAAAATCTGCCCCTTCTTTAATTTTTTAAAAATTACCACTCCTAAACTTCTGGGAGAAGTATAGCGGTTTTGCATTTAAGTTTGTTCTACTATTTCACCTTATTAACCATGAGCCTTGGCCGACTCAGAGAACTGACCCTGATAGTTGCAGGAAAGAGGTGATGAACAAAGATGTTTTGTCAGAAGCCTCAAGTATCCAACTTTTTTCTTTCTAGCATTTACTTTGGATTCACATACCATTCATATTTACTTGGCATTAACATTGAAGGTTTCATTCACCGTTGTAACATTTTTCTTCATCAACTTGTTCCTGCAACAGTTCCACTATTCCGACCAAATCTAAACCAACCTTGTGATACGAAATGTGTTATCTACGGTGCAAATTTTAATTCCTAACCCTAGCTTCCCCCTCAGGAATGGGAAATATTAATACTGTGAGTAATTTCCACGATGTCTTACCCAGACATCATGGCTCCTGTGGAGGAATCGATGCAGGTGCTGGTTGCAGTGGAGGTTGTGGTAGAGGCTGCAGTGGAGGTTGCTGTGCAGGTTGTGGAGCAATTATTTCGGTGGGTGGTCCTACATGCCCACGGCCCCAGCTTGTCCTCCTCCCACGCATTGGAATGTCTGAAAGAGAGAATCCAATAGTTGATCAAAAGATGAAATTTCATAAATAATTTGAAACAATAAAAGCACTTTGGAGGACCAGAAATAACTTCCCAATACTGCCTATTTTTCCTACAGTGAACGACTAATACACTTCCATGTTCTTTACGAAGTTGGCGGCAACTGGAAAATTATCTACTTTAAATAACATAACCTTTCAACTAATTATTTACTTGCTTAGGACACTAATTACTATCAGATGATAGTTAATGGGGTCATTCCATATAGAACCTACCAGCCATGCAACCGCCCGACTCAGATTTTGATGATACATTTTTTTCTTGATCAGACCACCAAATAATGAGCTTCTGCAAAATATTAGGTCTCAAATCGAAAAACTCACTGAGATATGAATTTTTGAAGTTTTAAGAGTTTTCAAGAAAGTGACGTTTCGAACTTCCGAGAAAGAGAGGGTGATTTTTCCCTATAAAATTCACACCGGGCCCATTATTCGTCGGATTGAAGTGAAAATTTGACACAATGTCAATGAAAGTATGTATATTTGAGAAAAAAATGCATGAAATGTTCGACTTCACTCATTGATGTGCTGCGGTTGATTGTATTTGTTGTGATTTTGTCTGATTTTGGCGACAAAACCTTCCCCTCTTCAAATGCCCATAACTTTAGGGCTGCAGGTTATTTTTTGCTCCAATTTTTTTTAAAATGCTCCTAAGAGTATTAGAAAGACGCCTAAAGAACAATTCTGATGGTGTTTTGGAATTTCGTATCTTTTTTTTTCACTTTTGTCGAAAGAAGGCGTAAAAAACTGAAAAAAAAACCAAAATGATTCCGATAATCGTCCATTACCCTGAAAAGTCAACTCAAAAATCGCTCAATTTTTGCCTGAATGGTCCTTACTGTGTGTACAATATGTTTGAAAAATACAATCAAGGCGCAAAAAAGGCGCATCGCGTTCCCAGGCGACCCTCTGAGAGCGGTTGCGCCCTCGGTTGCCCTTGGCGGCTCGCTCAAGTGTGCGAGAGAGATATAAAATCGCCTGGCGACACGCTTGGGTGTGCGAGAGAGATATAAAATCGCCTGGCGGGACGCTTGGGTGTGCGAGGGAGACAAAAAACAGCCAGGCAGTTCACTCGAGTGTGCGAGAGAGATAGGAAATCGTCTGGCAGGACGCTTGGGTGTGCGAGAGAGACAGAAAACAGCCAGGCGGCTCGCGCATAAGTGCGGGAGAGAACGAAACACGCACGGTTGGACTTGCGTTGTTTTTACGGCAAAGGCGAATCGCGTTCCCCCGCGACCATCTGAGAGCGGTTGCGCCCTCGGTTGCCCTGATCAAGAGGACCCGGTGCGAGAGAGACAGAAAATCGCCCAGGTACCAAGCGTATAAGTGCGAGAGAAATAGAAAATCGCCTTGCACGACGCGATTGTGTGCGAGAGAACCAGAGAATTGTAGGGTGGCTCGGTAAAGTGTGCGAGAGAGACAGAAAATCGCCCAGGTAGGAAGCGTATAAGTGCGAGAGAGACAGCAAATAGCCAGGCGGGACTAGGGTGGTTTTTCCGTCAAAGCAGCATCGCGTTCCCCCGCGACCCTCCGAGAGTGGTTGCACCCTCGGTTGCCCCGTTTCCAGTGCGAGAGAGACAGAAAATCGCCCAGGTACCAAGCGTATAAGTGCGAGAGAGATAGAAAATCGCCTTGCACGACGCGATTGTGTGCGAGAGAGACAGAAAATAGCCAGGCGGCTCGCTAAAGTGTGCGAGAGAGACAGAAAATCGCCCAGGTAGGAAGCGTATAAGTGCGAGAGAGACAGCAAATAGCCAGGCGGGACTTGGGTGGTTTTTCCGTCAAAGCAGCATCGCGTTCCCCCGCGACCCTCCGAGAGTGGTTGCACCCTCGGTTGCCCCGTTTCCAGTGCGAGAGAGACAGAAAATCGCCCAGGTACCAAGCGTATAAGTGCGAGAGAGATAGAAAATCGCCTTGCACGACGCGATTGTGTGCGAGAGAGACAGAAAATAGCCAGGCGGCTCGCTAAAGTGCGAGAGAGATAGAAAATCGCCTTGCACGACGCGATTGTGTGCGAGAGAGACAGAAAATAGCCAGGCGGCTCGCTAAAGTGTGCGAGAGAGACAGAAAATCGCCCAGGTAGGAAGCGTATAAGTGCGAGAGAGACAGCAAATAGCCAGGCGGGACTTGGGTGGTTTTTCCGTCAAAGCAGCATCGCGTTCCCCCGCGACCCTCCGAGAGTGGTTGCACCCTCGGTTGCCCCGTTTCCAGTGCGAGAGAGACAGAAAATCGCCCAGGTACCAAGCGTATAAGTGCGAGAGAGATAGAAAATCGCCTTGCACGACGCGATTGTGTGCGAGAGAGACAGAAAATAGCCAGGCGGCTCGCTAAAGTGTGCGAGAGAGACAGAAAATCGCCCAGGTAGGAAGCGTATAAGTGCGAGAGAGACAGCAAATAGCCAGGCGGGACTTGGGTGGTTTTTCCGTCAAAGCAGCATCGCGTTCCCCCGCGACCCTCCGAGAGTGGTTGCACCCTCGGTTGCCCCGTTTCCAGTGCGAGAGAGACAGAAAATCGCCCAACTACCAAGCGTATAAGTGCGAGAGAGATAGAAAATCGCCTTGCACGACGCGATTGTGTGCGAGAGAGACAGAAAATAGCCAGGCGGCTCGCTAAAGTGTGCGAGAGAGACAGAAAATCGCCCAGGTAGGAAGCGTATAAGTGCGAGAGAGACAGCAAATAGCCAGGCGGGACTTGGGTGGTTTTTCCGTCAAAGCAGCATCGCGTTCCCCCGCGACCCTCCGAGAGTGGTTGCACCCTCGGTTGCCCCGTTTCCAGTGCGAGAGAGACAGAAAATCGCCCAGGTACCAAGCGTATAAGTGCGAGAGAGATAGAAAATCGCCTTGCACGACGCGATTGTGTGCGAGAGAGACAGAAAATAGCCAGGCGGCTCGCTAAAGTGTGCGAGAGAGACAGAAAATCGCCCAGGTAGGAAGCGTATAAGTGCGAGAGAGACAGCAAATAGCCAGGCGGGACTTGGGTGGTTTTTCCGTCAAAGCAGCATCGCGTTCCCCCGCGACCCTCCGAGAGTGGTTGCACCCTCGGTTGCCCCGTTTCCAGTGCGAGAGAGACAGAAAATCGCCCAGGTACCAAGCGTATAAGTGCGAGAGAGATAGAAAATCGCCTTGCACGACGCGATTGTGTGCGAGAGAGACAGAAAATAGCCAGGCGGCTCGCTAAAGTGTGCGAGAGAGACAGAAAATCGCCCAGGTAGGAAGCGTATAAGTGCGAGAGAGACAGCAAATAGCCAGGCGGGACTTGGGTGGTTTTTCCGTCAAAGCAGCATCGCGTTCCCCCGCGACCCTCCGAGAGTGGTTGCACCCTCGGTTGCCCCGTTTCCAGTGCGAGAGAGACAGAAAATCGCCCAGGTACCAAGCGTATAAGTGCGAGAGAGATAGAAAATCGCCTTGCACGACGCGATTGTGTGCGAGAGAGACAGAAAATAGCCAGGCGGCTCGCTAAAGTGTGCGAGAGAGACAGAAAATCGCCCAGGTAGGAAGCGTATAAGTGCGAGAGAGACAGCAAATAGCCAGGCGGGACTTGGGTGGTTTTTCCGTCAAAGCAGCATCGCGTTCCCCCGCGACCCTCCGAGAGTGGTTGCACCCTCGGTTGCCCCGTTTCCAGTGCGAGAGAGACAGAAAATCGCCCAGGTACCAAGCGTATAAGTGCGAGAGAGATAGAAAATCGCCTTGCACGACGCGATTGTGTGCGAGAGAGACAGAAAATAGCCAGGCGGCTCGCTAAAGTGTGCGAGAGAGACAGAAAATCGCCCAGGTAGGAAGCGTATAAGTGCGAGAGAGACAGCAAATAGCCAGGCGGGACTTGGGTGGTTTTTCCGTCAAAGCAGCATCGCGTTCCCCCGCGACCCTCCGAGAGTGGTTGCACCCTCGGTTGCCCCGTTTCCAGTGCGAGAGAGACAGAAAATCGCCCAACTACCAAGCGTATAAGTGCGAGAGAGATAGAAAATCGCCTTGCACGACGCGATTGTGTGCGAGAGAGACAGAAAATAGCCAGGCGGCTCGCTAAAGTGTGCGAGAGAGACAGAAAATCGCCCAGGTAGGAAGCGTATAAGTGCGAGAGAGACAGCAAATAGCCAGGCGGGACTTGGGTGGTTTTTCCGTCAAAGCAGCATCGCGTTCCCCCGCGACCCTCCGAGAGTGGTTGCACCCTCGGTTGCCCCGTTTCCAGTGCGAGAGAGACAGAAAATCGCCCAACTACCAAGCGTATAAGTGCGAGAGAGATAGAAAATCGCCTTGCACGACGCGATTGTGTGCGAGAGAGACAGAAAATAGCCAGGCGGCTCGCTAAAGTGTGCGAGAGAGACAGAAAATCGCCCAGGTAGGAAGCGTATAAGTGCGAGAGAGACAGCAAATAGCCAGGCGGGACTTGGGTGGTTTTTCCGTCAAAGCAGCATCGCGTTCCCCCGCGACCCTCCGAGAGTGGTTGCACCCTCGGTTGCCCCGTTTCCAGTGCGAGAGAGACAGAAAATCGCCCAGGTACCAAGCGTATAAGTGCGAGAGAGATAGAAAATCGCCTTGCACGACGCGATTGTGTGCGAGAGAGACAGAAAATAGCCAGGCGGCTCGCTAAAGTGTGCGAGAGAGACAGAAAATCGCCCAGGTAGGAAGCGTATAAGTGCGAGAGAGACAGCAAATAGCCAGGCGGGACTTGGGTGGTTTTTCCGTCAAAGCAGCATCGCGTTCCCCCGCGACCCTCCGAGAGTGGTTGCACCCTCGGTTGCCCCGTTTCCAGTGCGAGAGAGACAGAAAATCGCCCAGGTACCAAGCGTATAAGTGCGAGAGAGATAGAAAATCGCCTTGCACGACGCGATTGTGTGCGAGAGAGACAGAAAATAGCCAGGCGGCTCGCTAAAGTGTGCGAGAGAGACAGAAAATCGCCCAGGTAGGAAGCGTATAAGTGCGAGAGAGACAGCAAATAGCCAGGCGGGACTTGGGTGGTTTTTCCGTCAAAGCAGCATCGCGTTCCCCCGCGACCCTCCGAGAGTGGTTGCACCCTCGGTTGCCCCGTTTCCAGTGCGAGAGAGACAGAAAATCGCCCAGGTACCAAGCGTATAAGTGCGAGAGAGATAGAAAATCGCCTTGCACGACGCGATTGTGTGCGAGAGAGACAGAAAATAGCCAGGCGGCTCGCTAAAGTGTGCGAGAGAGACAGAAAATCGCCCAGGTAGGAAGCGTATAAGTGCGAGAGAGACAGCAAATAGCCAGGCGGGACTTGGGTGGTTTTTCCGTCAAAGCAGCATCGCGTTCCCCCGCGACCCTCCGAGAGTGGTTGCACCCTCGGTTGCCCCGTTTCCAGTGCGAGAGAGACAGAAAATCGCCCAACTACCAAGCGTATAAGTGCGAGAGAGATAGAAAATCGCCTTGCACGACGCGATTGTGTGCGAGAGAGACAGAAAATAGCCAGGCGGCTCGCTAAAGTGTGCGAGAGAGACAGAAAATCGCCCAGGTAGGAAGCGTATAAGTGCGAGAGAGACAGCAAATAGCCAGGCGGGACTTGGGTGGTTTTTCCGTCAAAGCAGCATCGCGTTCCCCCGCGACCCTCCGAGAGTGGTTGCACCCTCGGTTGCCCCGTTTCCAGTGCGAGAGAGACAGAAAATCGCCCAGGTACCAAGCGTATAAGTGCGAGAGAGATAGAAAATCGCCTTGCACGACGCGATTGTGTGCGAGAGAGACAGAAAATAGCCAGGCGGCTCGCTAAAGTGTGCGAGAGAGACAGAAAATCGCCCAGGTAGGAAGCGTATAAGTGCGAGAGAGACAGCAAATAGCCAGGCGGGACTTGGGTGGTTTTTCCGTCAAAGCAGCATCGCGTTCCCCCGCGACCCTCCGAGAGTGGTTGCACCCTCGGTTGCCCCGTTTCCAGTGCGAGAGAGACAGAAAATCGCCCAGGTACCAAGCGTATAAGTGCGAGAGAGATAGAAAATCGCCTTGCACGACGCGATTGTGTGCGAGAGAGACAGAAAATAGCCAGGCGGCTCGCTAAAGTGTGCGAGAGAGACAGAAAATCGCCCAGGTAGGAAGCGTATAAGTGCGAGAGAGACAGCAAATAGCCAGGCGGGACTTGGGTGGTTTTTCCGTCAAAGCAGCATCGCGTTCCCCCGCGACCCTCCGAGAGTGGTTGCACCCTCGGTTGCCCCGTTTCCAGTGCGAGAGAGACAGAAAATCGCCCAGGTACCAAGCGTATAAGTGCGAGAGAGATAGTTTGTGCGAGAGAGACAGAAAATAGCCAGGCGGCTCGCTAAAGTGTGCGAGAGAGACAGAAAATCGCCCAGGTAGGAAGCGTATAAGTGCGAGAGAGACAGCAAATAGCCAGGCGGGACTTGGGTGGTTTTTCCGTCAAAGCAGCATCGCGTTCCCCCGCGACCCTCCGAGAGTGGTTGCACCCTCGGTTGCCCCGTTTCCAGTGCGAGAGAGACAGAAAATCGCCCAACTACCAAGCGTATAAGTGCGAGAGAGATAGAAAATCGCCTTGCACGACGCGATTGTGTGCGAGAGAGACAGAAAATAGCCAGGCGGCTCGCTAAAGTGTGCGAGAGAGACAGAAAATCGCCCAGGTAGGAAGCGTATAAGTGCGAGAGAGACAGCAAATAGCCAGGCGGGACTTGGGTGGTTTTTCCGTCAAAGCAGCATCGCGTTCCCCCGCGACCCTCCGAGAGTGGTTGCACCCTCGGTTGCCCCGTTTCCAGTGCGAGAGAGACAGAAAATCGCCCAGGTACCAAGCGTATAAGTGCGAGAGAGATAGAAAATCGCCTGGCGGGACGCTTGGGTGTGGGAGAGAGACAGAAAAAAGCTAGGCGGCTCGCTCAAGTGTGCGACAGAGATAGAAAATCGCCTGGCGGGAGGCTTGGGTGTGCGAGAGAGACAATAAAAAACGAGGCGGCTCGCGCATAAGTGCGAGAGAGAAAGAATGTCGCACGGTTGGACTTGCGTTGTTTTTACGGCAAAGGCGCATCGCGTTCCCCCGCGACCCTCTGAGAGCGGTTGTCCTTGGCGGGACGCTTTAGTGTGCGAGAGAGAAAGAAAATCGCCTGGCGGGACGCTTGGGTGTGCGAAAGAGACACATAACAGCCAGGCGAACACACATCCAAGAGTCAGTAAATCGGATTTAAATGTGAATAGGGATGCCCACCAGTTAAGGGATACCTGCAGTTTTATTTCCTTCCTTTAAATACCGATCTTAAAGATAGGAGTGAAGGAAAAAACTACTACAACCAAGCATACACTATATTCACTTCTCAAGTTAGTATGCTTCCCATACAACAAGAGTCATTTGGTGAAAAATCTGGGCCCCCAATCAATTGCTTTTTTAATGCAATGGCCGGTTAATGAGATTTTCCTAGCGTTTTTTTCAGTCAAGCGAGCCTCTCTTGAGTAAAATTGTTGGGAGGAAGGTTAGGGAAACCGAACATACCATCACTTTTATTCCCCAGATGCATTTCACATGCAGTTAGAACCATTTAGTAAAAATGTGAGCAATGTGAGCAATGTTTGAGTTGCTACTCCAAAGTTGGGGCCAATAATTGGCGTAATTTCAGTGTTTTTCAGTTTTGCGCGCCTTTTTTCGGCAAAAACTCGAAGTAAAAGATATTTAAACCCAAAATACCATTGATTTTATTTTTCAAACATATTGTACACACAGTAAGGACCATTCGGGCAAAAAATGAGCGATTTTTGAGTTGACTTTTCAGGGTAATGGTCGATTATCGGAATCATTTTGGTGTTATTTTCAGTTTTTTACGCCTTTTTTGGACAAAAGTGAAAAAAAAAGATACTGAAGCCCAAAACACCATCAGAATTGTTCTTTAGGCGTCTTTCTAATACTCTTAGGAGCATTTAAAAAAAAATTGGAGCAAAAAATAACTTGCAGCTCAAAAGTTATGGGCATTTGAAGAGGGGAAGGTTTTGTCGCCAAAATCAGGCAAAATCACAACAAACAATCAACCGCAGCACATCAATGAGTGAAGTCGAACATTTCATGCATTTTTTTCTCAAATCTACATACTTTCATTGACATTGTGTCAAATTTTCAATTCAATCCGACGAAAAATGGGCCTGGTGTGAATTTTATTGGGAAAAATGACCCTCTCTTTCTCGGAAGTTCGAAATGTCACTTTCTTGAAAATTCTTAAAACTTCAAAAATTCATATCTCAGTGAGTTTTTCGATTTGAGACCTAATATTTTGCAGAAGTTCACTATTTGGTGGTCTGATCAAGAAAAAAATTTATCATCAAAATCCGAGTCGGGCGGTTGCATGGCTGGTAGGTTCTACATGAAATGACCCAATGATGTCAAACCAGAATTATCCTCTTCTTCATCAGAATTGAAGGATGTACAGTTCAAGCATTTTTTACAACCTTCCTTTTCTAAGAAATCCTCAGAAATATCGCGATCCCAAAGTCAACCACAAATTGGGTACCTCCTTGAGAGAGAATATTTTGAAGGAGTGACTATGCATTCCGTCTCAAGTTGTGTCAACGTCATTTCCCCCTTCATGCTTTTCTATTAGTTACTGCCTTTCCACTGAAGTGCATCCCTTTGTGCCAAAAAAAAACTGCAAAATACAACATGTGATTGGAAATATGAGTTTCTTTCAGTTACTTCCTCATTCATCACCGTGTTATCTACCAAATCTACCACGTATGATCACCAACTATTCCGATGTATTTTGAGCCGCTGAGTCCGAAAGTGACCTTCATTTTTCCCTGTCACCTCTCAGTTTTCCGGGAAAGCGACTTTTCCATGGAAAATGAGCAAATTTGAAGTATATTTTTCATGCATGCCATTTATATGTTTAAATTTTCCTGGACCCGTGGTACAGTCATTCTTACGTGTTTTAAGCCGCTGGATCCGAATATGACCTCGGTTTTTTTCTATCACCCCCGAATTTTTCGGTAATGTCGATCTTTCAGAGCCTAAATTTGTGTATAAGCTTTCCCGGACTCAAAGAGGATCAAAAATGTATTTTAAACATGTCTGCGACGTGTGATACATCGATTCCTATGTATTTTGACTCGCTAAACCCGAATATGATCTTGGATTTTTCTGATCACCCACGATTTTCCTTAGAAAACTAACTTTCTAGGTGTTTTTTGGACGATTTTCCTGTTGTGAGGAGTCTAAGAAATTTTCTGAGATCCTCTCTGGATCTCTCCTGCTATATTAAGAGCAGCTGAATCCAAATTTGACCTCTATTCATCTTTGACAACCCCTCATATTCTGGAAAGTCAGACTTTTCCGGGAAAAAAGCTTTTCCGAACCGTCCCCACCTCCAGAGAAATTTGAAAAATTTTCCGCAAGTGTGATACATCGATTGTTATGTAATTTGAGCTGGAAAACCCGAATTTGACCTCAGAAATTCGTTATCACCCACCATTTTTACGGAAAGCTCGATTTTCTGGGAGAATTTTGTAAATATACCAAAAAACACGTTCTCCAAGAAGAATCTACTTTACCGACAAAATGGAGGGTGCTAGGAAAAATTGGAGGTCATATTCTGATTCAGCATTTAAAACTACATAGGAATCTCCCCTTCACGGATCCAGGATAATTATTTAAATAAGACTTGCATGCCCGACTAAAATAAGTCAATTTAACTTAATCTCCCTGCAAAAAGTGTCTTTTTTACAAAACTGAGGGCTCATAGAAAAAAATAGAAGCCATTTCCGGACTCAGGGACTCACAATACCTAATGCGTAATCTAATTTGTAGCCAGGAAAAATCTTACACACATTCCACAAGGTGTAACAGTCGCAAAAACACCGTAAATGGTCAAAAATAACCATTTTTTCCAAAAAATCGAGTTTTCCGTAAAAATGGTGGGTGATAACAAATTTCTGAGGTCAAATTCGGGTTTTCCAGCTCAAATTACATAAGAATCGATGTATCACACATGCAGAAAATTTTTCAAATTTCTCTGGAGGTGGGGACGGTTCGGAAAAGCTTTTTTCCCGGAAAAATCGGACTTTCCAGAAAACGGGGGGTTGTCAGAGATGAATAGAGATCAAATTTGGATTCAGCTGCTCTTAATAGGTACAGCAGGAGGGATCTAGAGAGGATCTCAGAAAATTTCTTAGACTCCTCGCAACAGGAAAATCGTCCGAAAAACACCTAGGTAGAAAGTTAGTTTTCCAAGGAAAATCGATTTTCCGGGAAAATCGTGGGTGATCGGAAAAATCCAAGATCATATTCGGGTTTAGCGAGTCAAAATACATAGGAATCGATGTATCACACGTCGCAGACATGTTTAAAATACATTTTTGATCCCCTTTGAGTCCGGGAAAGCTTATACACAAATTTAGGCTCTGAAAGATCGACATTACCGAAAAATTCGGGGGTGATAGAAAAAAACCGAGGTCATATTCGGATCCAGCGGCTTAAAACACATAAGAATGACTGCACCACGGGTCCAGGAAAATTTAAACAAATAAATGGCATGCATGAAAAATATACTTCAAATTTGCTCATTTTCCATGGAAAAGTCGCTTTCCCGGAAAACTGAGAGGTGACAGGGAAAAATGAAGGTCACTTTCGGACTCAGCGGCTCAAAATACATCGTAATAGCCGTTTTTCGTACCAGAGAAAAATTGTACCTACATTCTGCAGGGGGTAATAGTCGCAAAAACACCAAAAATGCCCGAAAATGGCCATTTTTCCGGGTCAAATTGACTTTTTCGGAAAACTGGAGGGTGATGGGAAAAAACGGAGGTCATATTCGGATTCAGCGCCTCAAAATACATAGTTATCACCTTATCTCATCCGGGAGACATTTGTGTCATTTTTTTTTGTTGCACAGCGTATCGAAGCGCCATAAAGTTATGCAAAAAGTTACGATCTTCGACGGGAGTTCGCTTCTCCCCCGGTTTTGCGTTTTTCTTCCCTGACTTTCCCGGTCGCTAGACACCCTGATGAAGGATTCCGTCCTGCGCTCGGCCGCCGCCTCTGACCTGAAAGTTTCAGCCGTACTTTCTCTGCGCTTGTAATTCTAAGTGCCAATATGTTTGGCTCAAAAAATCAAGCAAAAATTAATCTATATCTTGTGGATCTGCTTTTGTAATTCGAGAAATATTATTTCAGTTATCGGCGAAGGAAAGTGAAATTCTCAGTGGGGACTGGTGGCGCTATCTCTAATCTTGAATTATCCCTAATCGAACCCAGGATTCACCTTAATTGATGATATTCATTAAATCCAACCTCCTTCCTCCTCCAAGGAAAAAGTTGGAAAATTTCGAATTTCAAAAATCATTTCCTAATGAGTATCAATAAATTTGAAATCCCAATAAATCTCAAATTTAGAATTACAAATTTAGAGACTTCGGTCAGTTGGAAAGGGATGGAGATGGTAGCGCGAGAAAGTAAAAACTTTTTCGTGACCGCACTTAGAATAGAACCCTAATACGTCAATCAATATCGTTCCTTCTGTGATTGACTGATTTGGAAGCAATATCATATCAGACTGTACATCCTTCAATGGTTGCTTTCCATCCTCCAGAGAAATTATGGTGTTCTTTGGGTTATTCACCTGTTGTGTTGTATGATTTATAAGAGTTGTTCCATTTTCAGAAATAATCTAGCTCTGATTATTTTCACATTTCCATCACACGAACCTCCCCACATGTCCTCGCCTGGAGGACTTTTTCCCCTCAGATGAGAAGACTTTGTTCCCAGGTGATAAAATCAAACATCAATTCAATTATAGTAAAGGGAGTAAATAACACTTTAATATATAGTGCTACGTTAAAAGTTAACTTCACATTTCATGCACAGTACATGTTTTGGATTTCTTAATGTTTTTGTTTGAGCCACTGTTGGATCGGCAGTTTGATATTGTAGTGAATGGCGTTTACCGCTGAACTTTTACTTCATCATTCGAAATAACATTCCAGAAAATTGACTAAAAAATAAAAAATGATGAAGGAAAAAAGTTTTGAAGGGTCATAAGAACTGACACATCAGCAGCCGTGTGTATGTGAGAAGTCTTAGTTGCACAAAATGCTATCATTTTCATATTCTCACTTGTTGACTTTATTCAGCTACAACTTAGAGAAATTCCGTCTCAAGAAAATATGAAAAACCATCTGAAAAATATATAATACAGTACTCACACTTAATATTCACGTCCAACTGGATATTTGCATCTTCCAATTTATTAAGTTAGCAAAACAGACAAAAACCAAGCGAATAACTAACGCACGAACGAAATGTAGCTTCCGATTTTCCGACAACCTAAAAACAAACATTAAAACCATTAGTAAAACTACAAAATATGAGACAGTACTTGTAACCCCCACATGGAACTGCGTCATAAAGGTGTCTGAACATTGTGCTGCGTATTCTCTCATCTAAGAAGAGAAGAAAGGGAGCGAATCAAGGTTCCTTTAGAAATCAAAGCAGACATTTATTGCAAATGGTGCTGGAGACAGACAAAAAATGATCATCATTCACCGAGCAGGAGGCTCATTAATTATCCTGAAGCTTCTACTGTCATCTAAGCAACGCCAACTATTTGATGCTGCAGTTTTTCACTGGTTACTGAAGTTCCAGAGGATACCCCTTTAGATTTAAAATCATCACTTCTCCTTCATTTAGATGATGCATCATGGAGAGACAAATCGAAGAACACTTTTTGTCAGTCCCTCAATTTCCAAGCACTCAGGAGGAGTGAGAGATTTTAGAGACAGGTATCAAAGAGGTACTAACATTGAAATTTAGTTACTCATATGGTGGACTCGATAGCTGGAAATGGGGTAAAGGGAGTGAATGAAAAGTTCGAATGATGGGTGAGGAAGGCTTAAAAATTAAGATAATAAATTTTTAAGTTTCTTCACTCATCTTAAGAGTTTTCCTTTGTCATTCCTGACTTGTAGTATTAGCTAGTAGTAATTGCTCTTGCTGTTAGCCACTGCCCACCAATTCGGGTATAAACTAAAAACTCTTCAAGATGAAAATTTTTAGACGTGAAGAAAATTAATAACAAATAGGCAACAAAAGTTTTGCCTCACATGTCGCATTCCAAAACATTATGAGGGTGCTTGCAGAGGGTCGTGAAAAACAAATTCTCAATATTTCGCCAAACAATCTCACCTCTAATCAACAAAATTGAAGGCAGCATTTTAATTACATTCTAGTCTGACGATCTCTCACCATCACATGGAAAGAGAAGATGTGTAACAGTGCAATGGGTGCGTACCTCATGCCTATGACATTGCCTGAGAGCAACACAGAATCAAGCCCCTGGTCATATACTTAGATCAACTGTTACCCTTCGGACAGTTAATGTTACAATCCCCTGGTGTTTCATTGCTTTCCATACCTGGTTTGCACCGTAAGATTCTTCACCTACGATAGTCTTAAAAGGGCATGAAAAAATATTTAGTGACCGTAGAGATAAGTGGTAATACTTACATCTGGCAGATTTCAAATAATTGTGAAACCTGAGAAAAAAATACTGATTGACTTAGAACCGTCTTGCTATGGAGTCAAGAACAGCGCAGAAGGACTGACAATGAGACACATGGCCAAAATACAAAATCTTATTAAAAGTTCACGAATCGCCTGAACTTCAGTTACATTTCTTGAATTAAAAAGTTTAGTTTAAAATCTAAGAGCATTAATGGCAGCGAGAATTTTTAAAAAACACTTTTCTGAGAGTAGTGTTAAAACCTCAATTTTGAGATCTTCAGAGTCTTAACTGGCTTATGACTGGAACAACAATTCACTTTTTTTCCGAATTTTTTCAAAAACACAGTAATTTCCCTGTGATAAGAGCTTGAGTTCACAATTTTGGATTCTCGTTTCAGAAAGACAGCGATTTCGTTTGTAAACAAGATGTTTTCTTACATTCAACGAAATATCAAAAAATGTTTCTTTATTTCTTTAAATTAACTGCTGCCTCTTATCAGTAGAGAAGAATTCAAGCACTTCCAAGGCCTTGAAAAAAAAGTCAGAACCAATCCCTTACGAAGGTAGAACGAATCGTGAAGATGGGATGCCATGATACTCACTTTAACCAGCATGTGCTTTTCGGTGGGTGTCAGGTACATCTTTGTTTCGAACATGTGCACACACAGTTTGACAACATCGGACAGAAGCTCTTTGTAACCGATTATTTTTTCCAAATTCTCTTTCACCGTGTCTCGAATTTCGTTCTGTGAAGCAAGAAACATGGATGAATTCTGCGACTCTTGCAGGGTGTGTGAATCTGCCATAACTTTCGAGAACTGGGCGGCACTGAAAAAAGAGGCAATGGTGTAGAGACTTGTCACGATACTTCTGAGCTACAACGGAGGTTTGATATGAATCGGAAGGAAGGGAGAAAACTGTTCGATGTCAAGGACAAAGGACTTAACTCTCCACAATGCAACACAGGGTTGCCACAGAGTTTAGAAAAGGAATTTTCCTGACTAATTTGGGTAAAATTTCTTGACAATTGAAGATATGCCAGATGGCTGAAAGACATAGAACTAGGGAAAGAAAAGAAGAGACAAATGTCACATCCAAAAATTGCACCATTCAACAGATACTTACATGCTAACCAATGGACCCACTGATGATTGATGCATTCAGACTGATGTGACTTTTGACTCTTCTTTTCTTTCCCCAGTCCTAATAAACTCTAATTAAAACGTAAGACTTAATTATTTATTTTCGGACAGCTCTTGTAGAGACTTTTGCGATATTACTTCTGTACCATAATTTTTTAAAAATAATCTCCATTCAAGTACACAGGAGAAAACTTTAAAATGGAGAAATCTTTTACTACTTTACAGACATAAACTTACCGACACTAGGTAGAATAATCATTTTTCACACATGATTTCATGTTTTTCAGTTTATCTAGCACCGCAATCATACTGATAAATTTTCCTAGGGTGAGCAAGTAGGCTTCCGACGCAATCCTTCCTCTTTTCAGCATGGCACAGCCTTTTTACCTCTGCACAAAACCTTTCAATAGCTTTTCGCTGTGAAAGAAATAATTGGAGTTAAATATAAAATTAATGATCTCACTAAATTGATTTATTCCTTGACAGTAAAAGTTATGTGATTAAAATGTGCACCAAACTTAGAAAACTCTATCACCTACGTTTTTCATGATCAGTATGCGCTGTAGTGACTACCCTCCTAGCCGCCATCAACATTGACAATCAACTGATGATTGTGACCACAGAAGCTGCTGAAATGCGGACTGAGCGTAAAACATGGTTTGTAAGTAGAAAGTAAGACTTTTCTAGATGTCATGTATGGTTTGATAGGAGTAAATAAATTGAGGAATAATCAAAGTAAAGTATGGAGAGAGTGATGGAGTGAAATTCAAATTCATTATTAGGATTTATTAAGTAATTCCAATTTTTGAGAAAATCAAAGCACAGAAAGGACACTCTTCAGTTGTAGTGTTTCAGAATCTTCACCAATTTTTCATCCATTATGATCAAGCAAATGTATGTAATTCGCTGAAACTCCGACTGAATATTCTTCATGATTTTATACTTCTCTAGATGAAAATTTTCAGAAGATTCACACGATAGTTTCCTCTCTGAAAGCATGAAACGTCTCTCAGGGCAATAGTTCAAAAAAGTAATTATCATTTGGCAAGCGAGAATTTATCATTGTATAATCAATTGAGATCTAACCCTATGGCATAAATCCTAGAAAAAATGAAATTTTCCCATGAATATTGGCAAAAATAAGACGGAAAAACTGAATGAAAATCAAAAAGACTAAGACCTTTGACAAGTCCACAGCCAAGACCGTTTTCTTGCTAAATGCGCCAGGTAATTTCAGGCACGGTGACTGGTATTTTGCATGTACTATAACAATTTTCATTGTTTCAATTGTACCAATTCATACTAAATAAATAAAAGATCACACAGTTGTGCAATATGGGCACCATCACCAGTTTTTGCACGGACCTAAAAAGCAGAGGGAAGTAATTTTAGTTAATTAAGTAAATATTTTTATTAAAATTTTTAATATTAAAGACAAAGAAAATTAATTTAATCATTTTATCAGTGTAATTGATATACTTTCGTTTAGTTACTTGTCTTTTAATTATATAACTAGAGACTACAGGTGTCAGGTGGGTAACCTAAACCAAGTTCTAGCACTGTGGCAATAGAGAAGTTGCAGGTGTCTGAAATTGGATAAATCTCGTGTTTAAGTGGAAACTACTGGGTGAACAGAACACGAGGATACCCTTGGTTCATGAATTGAACAATTATTGAAGAAGGTATGACAAAATGATCTGATCTGCTAAAATACATGTGTTTAAATGGGAAATACCGCCAGATGACGTCACTAGGCGGCGCAGTTTCTCACCTTTAAATCAATTTTTAGACTATTTCCCATTGCAGAAAAAAATTAGAAAAAACACAGAAAAATCAGCTCTTTAGGCACTTTCAGATGAAGCAATAAAACATTTGCGTGCAAGTTCTCCATTAGTGGAAATTGTGGTTTGAAGCATTCAAATATCCCTTTTTTTCTTGCATGTTTTTCTGGCCCGGCAAGATCAGTTACACATCTTAGACACATTGGTAGAGAACGTGATGCAAGTTTTCACCTGTAATACACCACTTCAATGGACCACTAGACAAGGTACGGATTTCAGCATTCTGATACATGTTTCTTTACCAAAATTTCCCGTAGAACTTGATACGCACAACGAAAATTACCGAAATCAACTCCTTACGAAGATATTTAATGATTCTTGATGCGTGAATTCAAACCACCCGCTCATGAAAACTCAATGCTCTACGTGATTCACATCGCGCGCTAAACTTTTATCATGACACTCCCTGCGATATAAAAATCTGGCAACCTCAATCTTGACGCTTTGGCTCAGCTACAGCAAATTGCTGATAGTTTGAACAACACATGATGGGAAATGAATATTGCTCGATTGAGAAGCTTGTTGAAACCGTTGTAGTGCGCGATTTGACTCACGTAGAGCTTTGAGTTCCTTGTGAGCGGGCAATTCAAATTCCTCGTAACCAATGTGAAATAAAAACGTTAATATCTTCGTTAGGAGTTGGTTTTAGTAATTTTCATTGCGCGAGTCGTGTTCTACGTAAAATTCTGGTTAAGAAATATGTATCAGAATGCTTATATTCGTACCTTGTCTAGTGGTCCATTGCATACTGAATGTCGAAAACTAACAAAATTAGAATGCTCACCTGAAAATACATGATATTAAGCAGCTTGTTCACTTCAGGACCTAATACTTCAACAGTCTTTTCATAGATTTCCACCCAGTTTGACTGCTCATTGGACTTCGGTTGTGGGATGGCTCGAGAGCAACATCGCCACGTGTACAGCATGACCGCATGTTCCAAGCCATCTTCCAACAGTTCATTCTGGAGCATTACAAATGGATATTTTACAGGATTAGTAGATTGACAAATTCAAATTCACAACATGGCAAAGCTCTGAATTTTTAAAATGACCAAAACCGGTGTCGATTAAGCCTCAATGAAAAAACCTATTGACTGTTTTCAGTGCAAATACCATAAAGGTTCAAAAATGGGTACATTTACATTTAAAGGTCGATCTGCAACGGATTCCTTGGATAGTTTTAAATCTTTAAAATTGACATCAAGGTTCAAATGACCGTCCATCAAAGACATATATGAATATCTGACTTTTTTCTAAAATAGATGCCTCTACCTATTTTCAAAATGTCTGCTTCAAGTTGAAAACACTTGCATAGAACTAACTTTATGGATATGATGTTTCTAATCCTGCCGTAGCTCTGTAATGATTTAGGTAAGAGTGAAAGATTCATATCATTTTTTCTGAGTACCGATTGAAGCATGTTATCAGTAGTTCTTGATATTATTCATTCACTGCTAAAAACTTATGATTTCCTCTCATTTTTCTCAAAATTATCTTGAAAAAGCAAGATTTTTCAAAAAATCATAAATTATCATTTATCATCCATTCAATTAAACAGATTAAGGGTGGTCAAGTAGCAGGAATGTGAAACTTCCTAAACTGGCGTGAACAGTGGCTTCTTCAATGTACTTTGCTATGCCAGTGACGAACCCATTCCGGTCTTCGAAGTTGGTATCAAAGTTAGCTTGATAAATGAGAGAGCATGGCTAAGCTTCGATAAGCGGTAGTTCATCAGGTATTGTAAGCTCACCTAAGGCGTCAACGTTGGATAAGGCATCAGTTAATGTTCCCCTAGCTGCTGCCATTTTGAGACGTTGACTCCTTAGAGCAAAATACCATCAAAGACATAAAAATGTGACTTGGCAAGTAAGCATTGTTGTACATGGAACTTAGAGAAATGAATGGTTTTGAAAACATACCCACTCTGTTCAAATAAAAACGGAGAATACAGTGTAAACTGAAAATATATATTCTTGAGTATCGCACAATTGAATACCAGAGAAGGTTGACGGTGGAGAGTAGATAAAATTGGTCAAATAACTTTGTGCCCTCAAGAGGTAGGACAAACTTGTATAAAACTATCAGAAGCAATGCTGCTAACTTGAGGTAGAAGTGTCGTCAGCTACGTTGGCACTTGAATACATATCGTTCGCAAGCAACTAAAATGTAGTCGTCCATCAGGAATCGATGATTGACAAAGCTCACTATCGGACTGCTGTCAATCCTCTATTGCTGCTCGACAATTGCATAGCAGTTGCTTGCAAGTAGAATGTAAACAAGTGCCAACTTAGCTGACGACACCTCTAGAGAGCAGAGTAAACAGCGAGGCGATTATTGAAATTTCTTGTTTGTCGGGACGACATAGATGACATAGGTTAAAAGGCGGAGCGTGATTGGTCGGCTATGTCTTATCGCTGCTTTATCGTGCCTTTGTCAGGTGGAATGATCGACAAGCTAACGGCACCTCTTAAGTTTCCGACAGTATGTCGATCATTCCACCTGACAAAGGCACGATAAAGCAGCGATAAGATATAGCCGACCAATCACGCTCCGCCTTAAAAACCTATGTCATCTATGTCGATCCGACAAACAAAACATTTCAATAATCAGGCGGCAGGTAATAGCAAAAAATGTAGACTTTGCAACAATGGAAATAAAACAGAAGAGTGGAAGAATAAGTCAGTTGTGCTGGTCTCAGAATCGTATTATGATACTTCATTCTTGCAGATCAACTAAAAATGATAAGCATCTGGCCAAACAGCAAATTTCTACGTTGATTATTAACCGAGGTATCTCACATAGAAAAACTCGACTCATGACATCATCCACCAGAGACTGATCGATATTTTGCTGACTACTTTTACTTGTGTAAACAGTCTATAGCAGACCATTAAGCCAGTCGTACAGTGCGGAGAGTGATACAGTAAGATTACTGCTGAAGTTGCTACCTCAGACAGGAGTTTAACTCAACTCAAATAAAGTTTACAAAGATACAAAGAATATGGCAAAATGCTTTAGTTCTTTTTGAATTAATTTAAGGTCTCTACATACCCATTCTGATCAATTAAAAACGGAGAGTACACTGTGAACCGAAAATAAATATTCTTGAGTGTTGCACAAGTCAATACCAGAGAAGGTTGACGGTGGAGAGTAGATAAAATTGGTCAAATAACTTTATGCCTTCAAGAGAAAGGACAAACTTGTGTAAAACTATCAGAAGTAATACTGCTAACTTGAGGTACAGGTGTCGTCAGCTAAGTTGGCACTTGAATACATAGCATTCGCAAGCAACTACAATGTAGTAGTCCGACAGAAATCAAGGATTGACTAAGCTCACGATCAGGCTGCCGTCAATCCCCTAGAGCTGTTGGACAATTGCATCTCAATAGACGCTATTAGTGGCACGTCACAAAAAAGCGTTATACATATCGATTTATTCGCATTATAGTAGCATTGAAAGAGGTTACGCCAATGTTATTGTATGGATCCAATTCGATACAATGGAGAATCCCTATGATGACTTCACTACTAATATCATCTATTGCTTGCAAGTGGAATGTAAACAAGTGCCAACTTAGCTGACGACACCTCTTGAGAGCAGAGTAAACAGGTAATTGTGAACAATTTAGGGTTGAAACAATGGAAATATAACATAGAACATAAAAGTGGAAGGATGGGGCAGTCTTGCTGGTCTCAGAATCGTGTAACGATACTTTATTCTTGCAGATCAACTAAAAATTTATGAGATCTGGCCAAACAGCAAATTTCTATGTTGAATATTAACCGAGGTATCTCGCCTTTAAAAACTTGACTTATAAAGTCATCCACCATGGTAGGAAATATCATGTTATGCACTTCCGCAGAGGATGACGCCATAAGTCAAGTTTGTCAAGGCGAGATATCTCGGTTAGTAATCAAGGTACCTAGAGAGTTGCTGTTGGGACAGATCTGTTTACTTAATGCTGATCTACTAGAACCACGCATCAAAACTTGATTCTGTTAACAGCGCAACTGGCCCATTGAATAAAGGAAGAAAAATGATCATGGGAAACAAAGGCTAAGCTATCGATTTGCAGGGAAGAGATGGTCTAGGTGAGCTTTCAAAATGATGAAATTGGCCTCTTTATCACAGCATGACTACATGCAGACAAACTAACTCTTTCCTTTAGAGATTAAACGACATGAACGTGAAAGAAGGAAAGGGTTACAGGACATACGGGGAATGAGGAAATTATAATTCTTGAAGAGGAAATGCAGGCGGGATATACCTCTGACAATGGAGTCTGAACTAGGATGATCATTAGTGTTCACAGTTCTTGCTATTTGCAGGGGATTGGAAAAGAAAAACCTGTAAAACACTCTTCACTGTGCTCGGAAGTTCCTTCTTTAAAGGTAGCTTCAGTCTCACACACAGGAATCGATCGTTGAAACTCTTATCAGCATGTCCAGGCCTAGGGGATCAAGGTCTTCCAGGCGCAAAGCTCACACATTCCATATCTTTGTCCTGGCATACCAACAGAGTTTCAAGAACCGGTCTGCATTCAATGATTGACTGTATAAGATAAGAGGAGATAAAGAAATAGCTCTTGGTCCATAGCAGAGTCTCCAAGTGCCAAGCCAAGCCAAGACGAGTCCAGCAACAGACAAAAAGACATGTTCCGTCACATGAGTCTGATGACAATTCTATCGTGACATCGTAAGTTATGGGAACTTCACTACGTTCTCATAAAGGAATCGGTAGTGAAAGCTTCCTCGATTTAGTTGAAACAGAGGCGATTGAAAGCAATACCAAAATGACATCAGGGGAGAACGCAAAAACGACTCATACACTCATACCTGTAAAAATCCTCTCAGACCTTCGGTTTCTCCGCACTTCTCATGGCTTCTTCTTGATTTTCGTTGGCTCTGGGGTTCAATATTCTTCTCGAATTGATGAAATACTTCTGAATGAGCAAAGAAGATGACAGTTTTAACGGGCTAATAATTAAATAAATAAAATTGATTGAGCGATCCGGAATTTGAATTAGGTCACCGGCCGTGGTTGCGCGGGGAAATGCATGGCTGGTCGCCATGTTGAATTTCAAACAGCTAAATATCGAATATCGTATCGAATGCGATTGTTCGACTATCGCACTATCGATTCTTTACCATAGCTTCTAACGGGGACGTGGTGATATTCGATCATTCACAAAAGTTGGCAAGAAAACCGCCTCTCAGCCAGACTCCGTTCTTCTCGCACCGGCTCACATTCGAGAAAGGCTGCGGCTAGAATTCTTACGATCAGCGACCTTTCTCCTCATTTTACTTTGAAACTTTCAATCTTAGAGGAAAATGTCATAGGACCCGAAATGACGACCGTAAAATTTCCTATCGGTTCATTACACAAAATTTTCGAAAAAATAATTTTCGTGACCAAAAATAAGGGTTTTAAAAAGGGCGCAGGCAAAAATTCTTATGATCAGCGACCTTTCTCCTCATTTTACTTTTAAACTTTCAATCTTAGAGGAAAATGTCATAGGACCCGAAATGATGACCGTAAAATTTCCTATCGGTTCATTACACAAAATTTTCGAAAAAATAATTTTCGTGACCAAAAATAAGGGTTTTAAAAAGGGCGCAGGCAAAAATTCTTATGATCAGCGACCTTTCTCCTCATTTTACTTTTAAACTTTCAATCTTAGAGGAAAATGTCATAGGACCCGAAATGACGACCGTAAAATTTCCTATCGGTTCATTACACAAAATTTTCGAAAAAATAATTTTCGTGACCAAAAATAAGAGTTTTAAAAAGGGCGCAGGCAAAAATTCTTATAGTCAGCGACCTTTCTCCTCATTTTACTTTAAAACTTTCCATCTTAGAAGAAAATGTCATAGGACCCATAATAACGGCCGTACAATTTCCTATCGGTTCATTACACTAAATTTTCGGAAAATGGGACAGGCGATGGAAAGGAATACATACAAGAAAAACGACTCGTACCTGTAAAGATCCACTCTGAATTTCGGTTCCTCCGCACTTCCCATGGCTTCTTCTTGATTCTCGTTGGCCCTGGGGTTAAAGCTTCGTCTCGAATTGATGAAATACTTCTAAATGAGCAGAGAAGATGACAGTTTTAACGGTAAATGATTCAATAAATTAAAATTAATTGAACGCGCGATCTGGGGACCGGTCGTGAATTCGTGATTGAGCAGGAAAAATGCATGGCCGCGGGCCGCCATGTTGCATTCTTCAAACAGGTGGACACAATCGATGATGACACATAATTGGGAGGGGGATGGGTGGCGTGCGGTCCGGATAAGCAAGGCAAGCACTGCTTGCCCAAATATTTCAGAAGAAAGAGGACAATTACACCTATATTACATGTTTTAAATTGTAGCAAATATTATTGATAAAATATAATGATGAGAAAATTGCATTAAAAACAGAAAGGGAGAGAGACCAAGTTACGTATGCAGCAGCCACAAAAGTAGGAAAGCGGCAGAGCGGACAGATGTGGCGCAGCGAACATGGGGATGAACATGGGCCAACTCATATCGACGGTGAAACTATACCAAACCATGTATCTCGGTTTGCGACGTCGCAGACTTCCTGTCATACTTTATTTTTTAAATGAAAAACTACTTAACATCCAATCTTGAAAATTTCTGTGATTTTTCCTCTTTGTGCGGAGAAAATTCAGTGAAAATTTCAAGGAATGATATTTATTTGGTCAACTTAAAAAAATAAAATGTGAGCGTAGATTTTTAAACACCGCAAACGAGATACGTGGTTTGGTAGTTTCACCGTCGATATGCTCTGGATAATCGCTTTGTGATGGGCTGACTATGAGCGAAGAGCCAGCCAGGGGAGCACCCATTGTGACGTACTATTGAGTGCAGCCGAGTTAGGGCCGGGCGGGGAAGTGGCTTTCAAAAAGATGCGCAATGACTGACCTGTGTGGATTGGTCTTGGCCAGACTGCTCGGCGGTGGAATCAAGGTGGGCGGGGGGTGGGGGGGGGGGGGAGCGTACGTTCCGAGTACCCCGCCGCGGGGTGTCCGGCCGCGGGGCGGCGCGGCGCTTCCCTGCGCCGCCTGCGCGATCTATTAGGCCAGGCGCCTGGCGCTAAAAACGAGGCTACCTGGAATTTCGGGTACACAGCGATTTTTTTGGCTTACTTAGGCCTTGTCTCCACGGGACGTTTTCATGGGATTTGTCTCAAGTTCGAATCGCAGGAATGAAACTTCTGGGATTTTTCTCAGTTACCGTCTCCACGGGACGAGGCTCATACGGTCCTGCGACTAGTTGGCGCCTGAAGATAAATTAGATAGGTAAAGTCGAGTATTTGACCGTCATTGAAATAATAAGTGCACTCAATTGACAATTGGACGTATTTCTGCCAAATGGAACTATGTGCATTAAGACATGAGCCCTGAGATCCATCGGAAGACATGCTTAACAGAGCTCACGTCATAATGCACATAGTTCCGTTTGATAGAAATACGTCCAATTAGACACATATTTTAACCAAACAACAGGAACAATGGAGGATTCAACAAAATATCGCACAATCCGTTTACACTTCTTCTTCCTCTCTCCTCTCGGTGGGTTCTAGGAGTAAAGAGACCATACTTGGTACTGGGAAATATATTGATAAACTCAATATTTTTCCCAACTTCGTAAGTGGGATTTTTCCCTGGGACAAATCTCGTGAAAAGGCCCGTGGAGACAAGACCGAACGCAGAAGAAAAACGGGGTAAAAAAATACTAATGCGTGATCAATTTTCAAGGACTATTCTGTAATTTCTCCTACAATTTTAAATACATTAAAACGCGTAATATTCGAAATCTAAGCTCAGATTCGGATTCCTCGTGAAAAATCGATGCGATTTCATGTATCATATGTTAGCATAACATGGAGGAAAGATGTTTAACGACGCGTTTAGATCAAGACCAATCCGTCCTACTACCCCTTCGAACTACGCCGGTCGCCCGAGATGCAACCGAACGGGGAGGCCCCGGGCGGCGGTAACTAGCGTTCGGTTTCGTTCCGAGGAATTCCTGAGCACTACCCATGTTGCCACGTTGCATTCATATGCTCGAATCAGTATGCTACGTTGCGTCTCTTTCCTCCACGCTATGCTCGGGTATGGTACATGAAATTGCATCGATTTTTAACGAGGAATCCGAATCTGAGCTTCGATTTTGGGTGTCACGCGTTTTAAGTCACATTTTCCAACTTCAAAAATCCGAAATGACGGACGTGGCTAAAAATGCTATCTCGGCTCCTGTTCGATGGATTTTTGTGAAACTCGGTGTCAGGATATGATACATGAAATCGCTTCGATTTTTTACGAGGAATCCGAATCTGAGCTTCGATTTTGAGTATTACGCGTTTTAAATCAAAATCTGTCAAAATTCAAAAAATTCAAAATTCGAAAATCCGAAATGACTGAAGTGGCTTAAAATGCTATCTCGGCTCCTGTTCGATGGATTTTTCAGAAATTCGGCTGTTCGCAGGCACCTACCTGCGGAACAGAGTTAAGAAATTTCGTGAAAGATTATAAGAAGAAAGAGGTTGTTCCATCCCCCATTAGATTTGGCCCCCTATCGGATATGATCCATCTTTTCAGGAGTGATACAGTAGCATGCGAGACGTTCAAATATGGCGGTCATTTTGACTTAGGCCCCCCCAGAGAGGGGGGGCGGGGGGTCAAAGTCAAAACCTTCAACTGCCTATAACTTTTGAGCGAAAAATCGGATTGAGTTGAACTTTTTTTTAATTGAAAGATCTCAAAAAGATCTATCTGCTGATACCAGAAAAATTGAAAAAAAAGTAAATTTAATGCAAATTTTTAGCAATTTTTCAATTTTTTTAGGGGACAAAATTTTCAATTTTGTCGTGTTTCGGCACCGCGCAATGACTCTACTAAAACAAAAACCAGTTTTTTAGATTTTACACTTAATTTCCTACAAGATGCAAAAAACCGCATCTTGGGGAAACGTTTAGATCGCGAGCTATGGCTCGTCAAAGTTAGCCCCGCGCTGAGCGCGCGCGCCCTACGCTGTTCGCATATCCTCTGCGCGTCTGCCACCGATCCTGTTGCCCCTCCTCCCCCTTCCTAAATGCAAATTAACATTCTACTACCCAGCTTTCGTATATATCTGCGTTATAGGTACGTGAAAATTTCAGCAAGTTCGTGATTTCCAGTGGAATTGATGCTTTATTTCGCTCCCCCCCCCCCCAACCCGGCCACTGGCACTGAAGTGTGCCCCTGCCAACAACGAAATCATTTTATATTTCTCAAAGCTATGTGGAGAAAAATCGTGCGAAATATTTTTTAATTCCTCAGCAGCCTATTATGAATACCCATAATAATGTCGGCCTCTCATGGATGGTAAACGCTCAATACACCGAAAAGTGGTTGGGAGGTGGGATAAAAAATTACCTCAAGTCGATCTCGTAGTCACAGGGTGCTACATCAGCAAAAACATGAAACAAGAAAATTTATATATTTCTTTTTTGCACAATATTTGGAGCACAGTGGCCGGGTTGGGGGGGGGGGGGGGGGAGCGAAATAAAGCATCAATTCCACTGGAAATCACGAACTTGCTGAAATTTTCACGTACCTATAACGCAGATATATACGAAAGCTGGGTAGTAGAATGTTAATTTGCATTTAGGAAGGGGGAGGAGGGGCAACAGGATCGGTGGCAGACGCGCAGAGGACATGCGAACAGCGTAGGGCGCGCGCGCTCAGCGCGGGGCTAACTTTGACGAGCCATAGCTCGCGATCTAAACGTTTCCTCAAGATGCGGTTTTTTGCATCTTGTAGGAAATTAAGTGCAGAATCTAAAAAACTGGTTTTTGTTTTAGTAGAGTCATTGCGCGGTGCCGAAACACGACAAAATTGAAAATTTTGTCCCCTAAAAAATTGAAAAATTGCTAAAAATTTGCATTAAATTTAACTTTTTTTCAATTTTTCTGGTATCAGCAGATAGATCTTTTTGAGATCTTTCATTTAAAAAAAAGTTCAACTCAATCCGATTTTTCGCTCAAAAGTTATAGGCAGTTGAAGGTTTTGACTTTGACCCCCCGCCCCCCCTCTCTGGGGGGGCCTAAGTCAAAATGACCGCCATATTTGAACGTCTCGCATGCTACTGTATCACTCCTGAAAAGATGGATCATATCTGATAGGGGGCCAAATCTAATGGGGGATGGAACAACCTCTTTCATGAAATTTAAGGCAATGTGAAATTTCACGAAATTTCATTCGATGAAATTTCTTTTAGCAACTCTGCTGCGGAAGGAAACAGCTGGACTGATGAGCGGCTCTCGCCTCTCTCGTTCTCTCCTCGCCCCGCCCGTTCACCTCTCGCTCTCATCCTCAGGTTCGGTAGCCGGTGTTGTGAACCCCGCGCGTGCCGCAGGAATTTCTCTCACCGCCTCGCCGCGCCGCAATATGCCGCTGTCGGAAGCCAAGCGCCCGTTCATTATTTGCTGTCAACTATTCTGTATGTATTGTTTCTTACATCCTTATAACCATAATTTATCAGTTATTCCGAAATATATTCAGGTTTTCGGCGAACACTGCAAACCCATGGACGCCGCCACGCCACTGATACAATCAGTTGGATTTTCAATCTAAAACTTGATACACTTGAATACAGTATTTTCATCGTAGAAGTCAATTTTGGCCTTACTTTTGCTCGTTTGACCGAAACGTATCATTCGTGGAGTTTATGAGTTGTTGGTTGGGGTTGGAAAAAAGCTGTTTTCATTCTAGCTCACTTAAATTTTGGGCATATTGATGGAGAGTACATTAAGTATTACTGCATGTTCTATCAATGCTTTTGAATGAAGTGTTTGTTATATTTGTCCGCCCTTTTGCATTGGTTCAAGTTTAAGATTTACCTTTCCATGAGTCTCCAAAGCACTTGCTCCTGGGATTGTACTCTTCTCAGCCGATTCTCATATTGGGTCTAGTAGAAAAGGGCTGAAAAGGAGTTGTCCTTTATTAATAAAAGGCATCTAAGAGTGGAAAAGGGTAAGGAGAGATGATATCAAAATGACGCAATAGGTGGTGGGAGGGGAAAAGTGCAGTTTTACTTTTAAGAGAGTGAGATGGGGCTGAAAAATCGCGTATTCATGTGAATCAATTAACATCAGTAAGGTCAAAATTGGGATATTCGATAAACATACCATACCATCAAGTATCAAAAATTCGATCAACGTGCATTTTCATCCGGAACTAGTGAAATCTCTCTTTGGGTAACTTCTTTTCACTAAAAAGACTAAAAGTTTGAAAATACCCTCCCCCCAGTACAACCTCTAGCGATCGTAATATCGGGGAGGGGGGGGGGGGTGATTTAACGTATCCTAGCCCCCTTCCCCTCCTCAGGGAGCCTCCCTAGAAAATTGTTGAAATGTAGATCCTCGCGAACCTCAATTTAGTCTATTTTTAGGATGAAATCTGATGGAACGTCTTGAAAAACAATGGTTTTATTTCATTATCTCTAGCTTACTTACGATCATTTGCCACTTATTTGAGGTATATCTAGTCGTTACTCCACAGCGTTTAGAATTTTTTGAGTTATTTAAATTTCTCAAAAAAACATCCCTCTGCGTTTAAAACATAGCAATCGCAATCGGGACGGGAAGAGGGAACAGGACAGCGCATCGGAGGCAAAAGCAGCGAAGCGCTCGGACTAGGAACGTACCGCTCTCCCCGCCCGCAAGAGTCGTTTTTCTTGTGGGTATTCCTTTCCATCGCCTGTCCCATTTTCCGAAAATTTAGTGTAATGAACCGATAGGAAATTTTACGGCCGTTATTATGGGTCCTATGACATTTTCTTCTAAGATGGAAAGTTTTAAAGTAAAATGAGGAGAAAGGTCGCTTATCATAAGAATTTTTGCCTGCGCCCTTTTTAAAACCCTTATTTTTGGTCACGAAAATTATTTTTTCGAAAAGTGAGTGTAATGAACCGATAGGAAATTTTACGGTCGTCATTTCGGGTCCTATGACATTTTCCTCTAAGATTGAAAGTTTAAAAGGAAAATGAGGAGAAAGGTCGCTGATCATAAGAATTTTTGCCTGCGCCCTTTTTAAAACCCTTATTTTTGGTCACGAAAATTATTTTTTCGAAAATTTTGTGTAATGAACCGATAGGAAATTTTACGGTCGTCATTTCGGGTCCTATGACATTTTCCTCTAAGATTGAAAGTTTCAAAGTAAAATGAGGAGAAAGGTCACTGATCGTAAGAATTCTAGCCGCAGCCTTTCTCGAAAGTGAGCCGGTGCGAGAAGAACGGAGTCTGGCTGAGAGGCGGATTTCTTGCCAACTTTAGTGAATGATCGAATATAGCTGTGCCCCCGTTAGAAGCTATGGTAAAGAATCGATAGTGCGATAATCGAACAATCGCATTCGATACGATATTCGATATTTAGCTGTCTTTGAAATTCAACATGGCGACCACCGACCAGCCACCAGCCATGCATTTCATTTCCCCGCGCAACCACGGCCGGTGACCAAATTCGAATTCCGGATCGCACAATCAATTTTATTTATTTAATTATTAGCCCGTTAAAACTGTCATCTTCTTTGCTCATTTAGAAGTATTTCATCAATTCGAGAAGAATATTGAACCCCAGGGCCAACGAGAATCAAGAAGAAGCCATATGGGAAGTGCGGAAGAACCGAAATTCAGAGTGGATCTTTACAGGTACGAGTCGTTTTTCTTGTATGTATTCCTTTCCATCGCCTCTCCCATTTTCCGAAAATTTAGTGTCATGAACCGATAGGAAATTACACGGCCGTTATTATGGGTCCTATGAAATTATCCTCTAAGATTGAAAGTTTAAAAGTAAACTGAGGAGAAAGGTTGCTGATCATAACATTTTTTGCCTGCGCGCTTTTTAAAACCCTTATTTTTTCAAAAAGTGAGTGTAATGAACCGATAGGAAATTTTACGGCCGTTATTATGGGTCCTATGACATTTTCTTCTAAGATGGAAAGTTTTAAAGTAAAATGAGGAGAAAGGTCGCTTATCATAAGAATTTTTGCCTGCGCCCTTTTTAAAACCCTTATTTTTGGTCACGAAAATTATTTTTTCGAAAAGTGAGTGTAATGAACCGATAGGAAATTTTACGGTCGTCATTTCGGGTCCTATGACATTTTCCTCTAAGATTGAAAGTTTAAAAGGAAAATGAGGAGAAAGGTCGCTGATCATAAGAATTTTTGCCTGCGCCCTTTTTAAAACCCTTATTTTTGGTCACGAAAATTATTTTTTCGAAAAGTGAGTGTAATGAACCGATAGGAAATTTTACGGTCGTCATTCGGGTCCTATGACATTTTCCTCTAAGATTGAAAGTTTCAAAGTAAAATGAGGAGAAAGGTCGCTGATCGTAAGAATTCTAGCCGCAGCCTTTCTCGAATGTGAGCCGGTGCGAGAAGAACGGAGTCTGGCTGAGAGGCGGATTTCTTGCCAACTTTAGTGAATGATCGAATATAGCTGTGCCCCCCTTAGAAGCTATGGTAAAGAATCGATAGTGCGATATTCGAACAATCGCATTCGATACGATATTCGATATTTAGCTGTTTGAAATTCAACATGGCGACCACCGACCAGCCACCAGCCATGCATTTCATTTCCCCGCGCAACCACGGCCGGTGACCAAATTCGAATTCCGGATCGCACAATCAATTTTATTTATTTAATTATTAGCCCGTTAAAACTGTCATCTTCTTTGCTCATTTAGAAGTATTTCATCAATTCGAGAAGAATATTGAACCCCAGAGCCAACGAAAATCAAGAAGAAGCCAGGAGAAGTGCGGAGAAACCGAAGTTCTGAGTGGATTTTTACAGGTATGAGTGTATGAGTCATTTTTGCGTTCTCCCCTGATGTCATTTTGGTATTGCTTTCAATCGCCTCTGTTTCAAGTAAATCGAGGAAGCTTACACTACCGATTCCTTTATGAGAAATGAGAACGTAGTGAAGTTCCCATAACTTACGATGTCACGATAGAATTGTCATCAGACTCCTGTGACGGAACATGTCTTTTTGTCTGTTGCTGGACTCGTCTTGGCACTTGGAGACTCTGCTATGGACCAAGAGCTATTTCTTTATCTCCTCTTATCTTATACAGTCAATCAATGAATGCAGACCGGTTCTTGAAACTCTGTTGGTATGCCAGGACAAAGATATGGAATGTGTGAGCTTTGCGCCTGGAAGACCTTGATCCCCTAGGCCTGGACATGCTGAGAAGAGTTTCAACGATCGATTCCTGTGTGTGAGACTGAAGCTACCTTAAAAGAAGGAACTTCTGAGCACAGCGAAGAGTGTTTTACAGGTTTTTCTTTCCCAATCCCTTGCAAATAGCAAGAACTGTGAACACTAATGATCATCCTAGTTCAGATTCCATTGTCAGAGGTATATCCCGCCTGCATTTCCTCTTCAAGAATTGTAATTTCCTCATTCCCCGTATGTCCTGTAACTCTTTCCCTCTTTCACGTTCATGTCGTTTAATCTCTAAAGGAAAGAGTTAGTTTGTCTGCATGTAGTCATGCTGTGATAAAGAGGCCAATTTCATCATTTTGAAAGCTCACCTAGACCATCTCTTCCCTGCAAATCGATAGCTTAGCCTTTGTTTCCCATGATCATTTTTCTTCCTTTATTCAATGGGCCAGTTGCGCTGTTAACAGAATCATGTTTTGATGCGTGGTTCTAGTAGATCAGCATTAAGTAAACAGATCTGTCCCATCAGCAACTCTCTAAGTACATTGATTATTAACCGAGATATCTCGCCTTGACAAACTTGACTTATGGCGTCATCCTCTGCGGAAATGCATAACATGATATTTCCTACCATGGTGGATGACTTTATAAGTCAAGTTTTTAAAGGCGAGATACCTCGGTTAATATTCAACATAGAAATTTGCTGTTTGGCCAGATCTTATAATTTTTAGTTGATCTGCAAGAATAAAGTATCGTTACACGATTCTGAGACCAGCAAGACTGCCCCATCCTTCCACTTTTATGTTCTATGTTATATTTCCATTGTTTCAACCCTAAATTTTTCACAATTACCTGTTTACTCTGCTCTCAAGAGGTGTCGTCAGCTAAGTTGGCACTTGTTTACATTCCACTTGCAAGCAATAGATGATATTAGTAGTGAAGTCATCATAGGGATTCTCCATTGTATCGAATTGGATCCATACAATAACATTGGCGTAACCTCTTTCAATGCTACTATAATGCGAATAAATCGATATGCATAAGGCTTTTTTGTGACGTGCCACTAATAGCGTCTATTGAGATGCAATTGTCCAACAGCTATAGGGGATTGACGGCAGCCTGATCGTGAGCTTAGTCAATCCTTGATTTCTGTTGGACTACTACATTGTAGTTGCTTGCGAATGCTATGTATTCAAGTGCCAACTTAGCTGACGACACCTCTACCTCAAGTTAGCAGTATTACTTCTGATAGTTTTACACAAGTTTGTCCTTTCTCTTGAAGGCATAAAGTTATTTGACCAATTTTATCTACTCTCCACCGTCAACCTTCTCTGGTATTGACTTGTGCAACACTCAAGAATATTTATTTTCGGTTCACAGTGTACTCTCCGTTTTTAATTGATCAGAATGGGTATGTAGAGACCTTAAATTAATTCAAAAAGAACTAAAGCATTTTGCCATATTCTTTGTATCTTTGTAAACTTTATTTCAGAGGAGTTAAACTCCTGTCTGAGGTAGCAACTTCAGCAGTAATCTTACTGTATCACTCTCCGCTCTGTACGACTAAATGATCTGCTATAGACTGTTTACACAAGTAAAAGTAGTCAGCAAAAAATCGATTAGTCTCTTAGTGAGTGGTATTATTTTCGGAAGGTTGCCTTTGCAACAAATTAAAAACCTGCTCATCATATTGCAGGTACATGAAAAAAAGAAGCCCGAAGAATTTTGTTGCCCTCTTCCTAATGTAGATTTCTCCTTTTTACAGATTTAAAAACATATCAAAATGGCGGCAGAGCCACTGGATATCTTTGAGCATGAGTTGCTCTTCAAAGCAACGGATATCTCTGAGCATGAGTTGCTCTTCAAAGCAACCAATTTATCCAAACTGGCCTTCATAGATTTGTCTCAGGTATGAGTTATAAATATTTTTCATCAAGTAAAATCATTTTGTTAATCCATGAGAACTGGAATACTTTTTTAGGTAAAATAGCTCATATTTTTTCTTTTCTCTTTTTCTTATATTAGTGCAAAACCTGTCAAAGATCTCTCCTAAAATGTTGCAGGCTCAAGAAATTAATTTCAAATTCAGAGTATTGCATTTTAAATTGATAAGTTCTTTTGAACAACCACTTACAGCTTAAACACAGCTTACAGCTTGTAATAATGACTAAGATTATGCATAGTGATGCACATAATGCATAGTGCATGCGCATGCGTGATGCATCGTGGTGTAAATAAAGGGAAGATGTCCCCTAACTTTTTAGTCCATCGTTTTTTCACCAACATTCCGTAATCTACTTAGTACAACTTTGATATGAGAACATTGTGTTTTTATGGACAAAGAATTCAGTTAAAAGTGTGAACTAAGTTATGTTGAAGCTGCACACCAAAGTAATAAATCATGCATCTCCATCGCAGTGTTTCAAAATTTCTGCTCCTATTTTTTTTTTTCCCCCCTTTTTTTGAAGCGGAGCAAGCCAACTAACTTTAAGACTTTATGAAACTTGCGTAGAGTATTCTGCTAATGGAGATGTTGCATGTGTGAGGGATTTGCGATTAGGGGATATCCCACCCTACCCTGAGAGTCCACGTCTACATCAAAAAAAACTCTCCATGCAAAGATAGGGAGCAAATACATTAGCAGGGTTGCCGTGTTTTCAGTTTTGGAGTCCCTCTGGGAGTCCCCAAATAAAGTGGCAACCCTGCTAATGTATTTGCTCCCTATCTTTGCATGGAGAGTTTGTTTTGATGTAGAGGTGGACTCTCAGGGTAGGGTGGGATATCCCCTCCATTTTGGCCTCACTTTTAGAGCTTTTTTTGAGCTTGGGAGATGATTTCAGAGAAAACCAGTGGCACCATCGTGTTTCTTGTGAACTTTTACACAAGAATCAATGGTCAAATCGCAAATCCCTCACACATGCAACATCTCCATTGTAAGAGTGAAGAAAAGTTAAGGAAACTTTCCCGGAGTTATGATGAGGAATTTTTGGAAGAAAACACATAGTATGTCAGGAAGTCTGCATTGTGCAAACAGAGATACCTGGTTTTGCTCTTAGGTCATTGCCATAGTTCTTATACAACAACTTTTCACCACCATATTCCAACATATGAATTACATTTCATCATCAAAAGATGTTAAAAAGCTAAAATAAAAATATTCACCCTGATTTTCAAGATTAAATTTTCCATTTGACTGGTACATTTTTCAAAAAAAAAAAAAAAAAAAAAAAAAAAAAAAAAAAAAATCAAACCTCGTGAATGAATGCTCTTCAAAGGAATATTGGGATTTAATTTAAAATGAAGGAAATAATTTCAAAACTAATTTTGCACCAGGAGAAATCATAATCATATCTTTGTCAGTCCAACAACCATTCGTACTATTCAAATTTAAACTGGAGGTTGATACCTAAGTTCTGAATGATAAGATTTACATTCTTCTAATGCATTGTTGTCAAACTTCATGCCCATTATCCAAAGGAGGTTGAAAGAAAGTGCCCAGCTTTCATTCATGCAGAACTGATGTATGTTTTGTGCTCCAGATCTTTGCTTTATGATGTTTGCCAAACTGAAGCAGAGAAATTTTTCATGGTATTAAGTTAAAATTTGGTGTCAGATTTCAGGAAAAAGCCTTCATGGTGACTTATTTTTTCTGGAACTCACCATCTCTTGAATTCGCAACCTGGCTGCACAATTATTAATGTTAATTTTTGAAGACACCTCAGAAGAGTTGTCCACATGGTCTTTCTACCACATGGTTCCATAAGAAAGTGGTTGGTGTGTTGGTGACTGAATATTTAAATTTATTGCAGTCTTCGACAATTTGATGAAAAAAAGCTTTACAGAATAAGAGAAAAGCTTATCAAGGCACTTAGGAGGTGCACCTTAAAAGCCTGCAAGAGAAGCAAAATATTATAGTATTTAGGTATGACAAAGCTGAGAAAAAATTATATATACTTACTTATTTCACTTACCTGTCAAATACATTTTTCAGTACCTGGAGGCATACATGAGGAATATTAGGAACCTCTACAATAACTCCTCAGCAGTATAAGAAATAAATTTTGCTGAAGCTGCGATGGCGATTCAGAATTCACTGATTATTTTTGCCAAGAATGTCGACTCAATTTGGGCAAGAACTATGAGCACACGGCTTTCTGCTAACATAAAGTAAGTGATCAAAGTATTTTCTCAGGGGCTTTACTCCTTCAATAGGCGCTAGATGAAGATTCTCCATGTACATCCCACAAACCAAGTTAGGAAAAACATATTGGCAAAACATGGCAGTCTGAGGCGCTTTAAGGCTCTCTCTCATGTATAGATGTGTCCGCCATCTGTCATGAATATGATGCAACTGTAGTTCATATCTATACCAACAGACAGTATATAAAGCCATATATGCATAGATAGCGGATGTCAAGTTTTTAAGCTTTTAAGTTTTGAGAAAATGACGTTTAAAGTTTTCAAAGCTGTGCACATTTGCGTCTGTACAGCAAAGAGGGTTTCATCAAGGAAATCATTTTAAACAAAAGAGCAAATCTTTTTCTAAAAAATGAGCTCTAGGAATTTAAATTTAAAGCAAATTCAATGGAAGGGCTTGGGAGACAAGGGGGATGAGTGCAGCTTTTGAAAAATTTTAGATATTAATGATTTAAACTAAAACTAGTCCCAGAATATATTCTGTGAAAAAGCCACCACCAAAATCCAATTTTTAACCATTAAAAACTGAGTTTGTAATTTTTCTCCGCAACAAGGCTCCATCCTACTTTAAACTTTTCAAAACCTACCCTTGAAATAGCAAAAACTGCTCTTAGCCCACTTGTCATCCAAAGCCCTCAATTGAGATGCAGTGATTTTAAAAAACGACCACATCTCCTGTTCTTACCTAAAACTATTTTTAAGACATAAAATTAACTACTTATCTAATGTAAAAAAGGGAAAGTGCTTTAAATGAATCAATGTATGATAACTGTTGAGTTTTTTAATGATTTTTCTAAGGAACTAAGTGTTTGCTAACTTTCAAATTGGAACCAAGAGTCAAATTATATTATTGATCTTCTAAAGTAGGGAAAATATTGGAGAGGATGCCATCCTACAGATACCCATATGCAACAGTCTTATTTATGTTTATTACTAGGTACTTTAATGTGCTTATTTACACTATCTTCAAGGAGATCAATGAGCTTGATTAAGATGAACAGCGAATTCTAACGTCCGCTTTTTTTAAGGTATAACATGGTTTCTTATTCATATCTTAATAGATGATTATGCAAGATGTCTGAAACTTGGCACCAACTCTTGAGGGTTCATGGATTCCATTAAATTGTTCCATTAAAGAGAGAGGGCAATGCACAAACAGGTGGATAGGTTGATACAATGGTTCTATCGAAAGGGTTAAATTAAAAACACTGTTCTCTGAGAATTTAGTTAATTCCAAGTCATTTTTGATACATGTGTCGAGGATACTTGGTAACCTCATATTTATTCTTTTCAGCCGGAAACAAAATAACGATGATGAAGACAATGAGGATTGTGATGTTGGAACTGGCGAAGAAGGTGCTAAGCAAAAAGAAAAAGCTAAGAAGAAGAAAAAGGGAACATTTAATGTTGAAGAATTTCAACTCCTTCCTTTTCTCAATACTGGTGAGAGTGAGATTGTAGGATATGTAATCCTTAAACCAAAATTTGGAAATACTTCTTGAAACTCCCATGACTTAAGATCTCTAACAAAGAAAATTTCAAGGTGTATCACAAATTCTAGCCTCTGTCTTCAGGGTTACATAAAGTAAGGGTGCCAAAAATACCTTATCTGCGAATGGCAACAAACAAGGCAAATCTTGGGTTGAAGGGCAACTTGCGGGAGTGATGACCCCTATTTTTCTCTCTTTTTAGCCCTTGCTTAGTTTTCGAAAGTCTAGAAAACCTGGAAAGTCAGAGAATATAAAGTCATCCAGGAAAGTCAGGAATTTAGGGAACTCCTGGAAAGTATCGGAATATTGCAAATAGCGCATCTGTTTAGCACCTTAACCTGGGGCCCACAAGAGAGTGGGAAAAATTTCATAGTGTCCTTTCCTGTAAATTAACTGATCCAATTTTCTATCATTCCATCAGTCAAACTGTCTCTTCATTGACCTGTTAAATTAACCAGTCAAATTGTTTGTCAATCAACCAATCAAATTCTCTGTCAATCAATAAGTTGGATCATCTCATCCGTTTCATTGACTAGAAGTCTCTCCATTGACTAGGCAAATCATTTGTCTATGTACCATTCAACTCCTCTTTTGATCAATCTACTGAATCTTCTTACGATCGATGAGTCAAATTTTTAATCAATGAAACTTCCGATCCTAATCAATTTTCCTTGTTTTTTTTTATTTTTCAGATAAAAATATTGATATGGAACTAGACAAGAAAGAGAATAAACTAGCAAAGCAATCAGGTAAACTTGTCCTTCCCATCTTAATGCGAATTAAAAGTGGTTACTACATCTAGAGATATTTTCACAACTGAAGGAGAAGTAGTCGGGAAAATGGATGAATTCAGGTATAGACTATTGTTTTTCCTCCAATACCAACTTGTATTATTAATAGTAAATATCGATGGTGAAACTACCAAACCACGTATCTCGATTTTTGTCGGTTTTGAGTTAGCTGCATAAATGAGTTGTAGGAGATGCCCTCTTTATCTGCCACCAAAATATTTTTGTCGAAAAAAATCAGGAAGTTATCCAAAACCATAGTTCAAATATCACATATCTCCGCGCTAATTCGCAATTCACATATCCCGCGCAGGCGGGAAGTTATTGTACACACGGCGCACTCTGTAGTACGCAGTGTTAGTATTACGTCGGTCATCAGCTGTTTGGTGTTTTTGTTTGGAATATTTCTCAGTTCTCTTTCTCCTCCAATTCTCTTCAAAGTTATTTAACTGTTCAAATTTTAGTATTTTTGAAGTTGTTTTGTTAAGTTTTTTATGTTTTTTTCAGTAGTGAGTCAAGTGAGTCGTGATGACACGCCGTCGAAGCAGCAGATCTGTGAAAAACAAGAAATTTTGGCTGCGGCTGAAAGGTAAGATCATTGATGATCGATTAACCTTACCTAAGTTATAAGTTATCATTTATCAAATAAAGTTTGTGCTGAAAGTCAGACTTTCATGGATATTTTATCGAAGTTTTGGATTCAGTTTCTCATCCTCAAAGCACCAGCAATTCACTGAGGTCGCAGACAGAGCAAGGACACATGGCTTGTAGTAGACTTCCTGCAAGTTTACTATCTTAAAAGCATTATTATTACCTACTAAAATATTATCTAATAGATGTCTGAACTAACGGACATTGCCAGGTCATCTTGTTAAGAGAGAAAATTCAAATAACCTTTTGATTATTGTTGGCCAATGCTGATTGAAGTTTGAATTTACTTTCTGCACATGATGACTCGGATGTTGCAGCACCATTATTTTAGAGTTCATGCCAAATAAGTTCATCCACTCATAGAGAAAGACAGTAAATTTGCTATCTTGATTCTTGTATTTATTGTCAATCCCTAACTAAAGACGGCTGCGGCTAATCTTCTGCCACCCTCCAAAAGTAGACTCATTTAGCATGGACTGACTGATAAATGAATTAGGTAACCTAACTTTGAATGGGAGAAGATTGAATTCATTCGACATCAGTAAGTAAGATCAAAATTGATATTAATAGGTGATCCTTCTTTAAGAATTTGTGTTACTCACTGTCATTTATGAATATTGGACTTGCCCACTCATCCTCTGGTCAGCTCAGATTTTTCTTGCTTTGGCAAAGAATCTTTCTCATATTCAGGTGGATGATGCACTAATTATAATATTGCCTTATCTATCGGCGCACATCAGAAGGGAACTCCTTCAGCAGGAACATGGATGCATTTAAATCAAAAGGAACTATCTCTATTGTGACATGAGCTTTGTAATGCAAGTGAACTTATGAGGCTCAGGGCTCTTGTTACAATGGAGACGTTTCCCTTTTATCTGAAAGCTTCCATATTGATGGATGAAGTAAAAAAATGTGCATCTGTATTGCAATGTTTCTAATCTCCGACTATGTTCTCTTTTTTTAAGAGGAAACCAAACCAAAATATTCTCTTCGCATTTTTTTAGATTATTTTTAAGTAAGTATATGAGTGCAGAAACTTCACAGGTAATAGCAAGGAAAAACTGTTGGTTGGTTGTCATTTACGAAAACAAAACTTGAGCAGAAGTGAACAACACTGCAATTGGAGGTACGCTCTTCCCGCCTTTGGGCATTGATATGATTACCCTTCTGCAGTATAATTTGGACGAATTTATGTGCTAAAAGGAGCTGCGTCCATAGGGTCAGCAGGCCGTATAGTTCCTTCTAGTATAAATACTTACATCGAATTGTACTTTTACCTATACAAAACTTATTGAAAACAGTTAATATGTGAATCTTTCAAAAATGAAGATACAAGTTTTTGGGGCTAAATAAGCCTCTGCCCCAAGAAGGATACGTTGTTTTCAATAATTTTAAAGAAAACTATTAAGTAACCCCTTTTTTAGTGTAAAAACGAAGATATAAGAGTAGATTATTTTGCAGGGTTTTACACCTTTACATCAATTTTCCCCAACATTATTTACGTACATATTTTGTAATGCTTTCTTTTTTTATTTTTAGGGTCAGCTCATGAAGATTGTGATGAACGAGATGATCCCAATTTTACGTTACCTCCCTTGTCACCAGAAGAAAGCCCTCAGCAATGTGAGTATGCTTCTGTAGCGAATTATTGTGTTTGCCTTATGAATTTTTAAGAACAATTTGTCTCTGAACCTCAGAAAAATAATGATTGGTTTTTTGGTTTTTTTTTACTTAATTGTTTCTTTTTTTTTTAAACAAATAGGCAGTAAGAGTAGGTCTGAAGCTGACTATTACCGGGTTTTTTATCCACCTTAATCAAAATTATGGCGTGAAATGATAATACAAACTGCAGAAGTGAACAGACCCTTCCAAACTTTTATTTAATGTTTTTCACTACCTGCCGAGCATAATAGACTTTAAACTTAATTTCTTATGTGTTGATCTCTAGAAAATTATGACCGAGAAGTGCAGGTTATAACACTTCAACTCGTGTTTTTAAAAGGAGATATTCTTGCTGGGTGGGACTTATGGACAAAATTCTGCCTGCAAGTCAATGTGGCAAGTGGCGTCTCAAGCTCCTATTGTTGCAAGAATTTTGGTTCTCTTTAGCTGGCTGTCATTTTATCCATTAAAATCCGTTGCTGCCAATTTGACAGTTTATAAAAAATTACAGGAATCTAAATGAATGCTGTGTATGTGTGAACTCCTGAAGAAGGAGAAGCTCACCTTGATCACTAATCAGCTAACTCTGCCAGAAAACGCTTACAGAACTGTTGAGAATTTCATTTTTCACTCTTTCTTTTCCTGTGAATGCTTTTAAAGCTGATTTTTTAAGCTTTGATTTTAAAGCTGCAATGAAAAATATCTTAAAATAATATGCGTACTTAAGCAATGTCAAATTTGTCGTAGAATGTGGATTATCTTTTTCCTTGCAAAATGTTTTTCAAAATGATTTAAGTGTAGAAACTTCAAGACCTGTATATTAATCACAGTTTGTGACTGGGGAAACTTCTTGCCACATGTAATATTAGCAATTAAACATTAAGTGGTCAGTGAAATTGTCACCATTTTCCCCTCTTTTGGTAGGAATACTTCTCAGTAATGTCATGCAAAAATATTACTTATTTTGTCCAAAGAATGAAGTTACAGCAGAAATTTTAAAACACCCTCCCCATTCAAGTTCAGGATTTTAAACTTTCACCATCGATTTGTTGTCTTTCAGATCAGCTGAGAACGCTCATCATCAATGTAAATTTTTTTTTTTTTTTTCATTATTCAGGCTCACCTCAAGTTTTCAACTTTTCAAGCCCTTTGCTCGATCCCTCGGTAAATGTTCAGCCTGAACCTCTCCTGAGCGGCTCATCAGGCAATGGTAAGACAGTTTCTATTGAACTTTGAGAAGTGCTCTGCCTATTTCAAATTGACAATTGATAATTACTGAAAACTTGTCACTCGTCAGATTGTTCTGCATCATGCAAAAAAGGAACCATCTTTTATTATGTAAAAAATTTATAACGAAAACATCAATGTTTTTTTCTTAAAAGGAATAAAGCAGCTGCAGAGATTTTAATAAGGTGCAATTGAGATACGTTTCTTAGAACTTTATCATTCGTGTCTGCTTTTGCTTTTGTGAAGCAGCTAAATGGTTTCATCAATGTGCTAGAAAAATTAGTTCGTTTTTGCATAATGCAGTCCAGTGGTGTCAAAGATGGATTACCTCAGAATATTCGAAGCAAACTTATCCATTCGCAATTCAACACATGAACAGTACAGTGTCAATTCCAGGATAACCCATGTGTTCGTGTCCCCTGTATTAAATCCAAATTTTTGCACCCCAATCAGAAGGTAAATCTGTTCTGCAATCGGAAATCGTGCCAACATAGCACTCTATAAATACTCTGTGATTTATCTGTTGATTTTACCTTTTTCCCGATCACTGCTTGTCTTCAGATTTTTGGCGATAGCTATTTCGATGTCAAGTACACATCATCTTCAGGCCACTTGGCCTAAAAATCACAATGCCCCACAAAATTACTTGGCCACATCGCCTAAAATCTGAAGACAAGCAGTGATCGGGAAAAAGGTAAAATCAACAGATAAAATGCATCCCGATAAAAAGAAGTTCAACTTTAAATTAAACTCTGAGATTTGAAATCAGGATCACATGGCCTGCATTTCTAATTGGTGGAAGCAGATGCTCTATACCTAATTCAAAGGGGGTTTAATGCCTTCAATTTTCATGTATGAAAAAAGCAATTTTGAATTGTAGAGCGATTGAGTTTCCCTAATTCAAATCATAGAGCTAATTTAAAAATCCATTTTGAATTTTCTTTGAAACTGCTTTCTATGATTTGAAATCTTGCTGATGTAAAATCTCATTCATTCCAAAAAATCCTCCTCAAAATTTCCTCGGTCCCTTCAGTTTCGAATTATCAGTTGCGCATTGTATGTAGCACCTCCCATTTGAGTGGAAATTCTGAACATAATAGGTGTCATCTGGTGCTGCTAGGATTGTGAAATTGTACCTCTCATTTAACGGGAATCTCATTGCTAATGAAAATTATTTTCTAATACCTGATGAAGACCAAAATTTAGAGAATACTTCTAGTTAAAAATTTCACAAAGCAAGGGCATTTTGATTCTTTCAAGATGAGAAACACCATTTATAATTTTAGGAACATCTGATGGCGTTCATCATATGTATTTTGAATTTCCACTCCTCATTTGGGTGATCAGGGTGAAAAAAAAAAAAATCATGTCCAAAGAAAATATTTTCATATATTGTCACTATGAAGTGATATTTGTAAACCTCCAGACCCTTTGCACAAGTTTGAGCAAACTCCGTTTCTTCCAAGACTTTGTCCATACGAGCGCAGTTCATGGAACTTAGGGCGGATTAGTTCAACTAACTAAGATTTCGCAGAATAAGTTAGAGCTGAGCTATGATATTTTCCAGAAACAAGTTCGCCCGAAGTTCCGCAAACTGTGGTCATGTAGACAAGGCCCATGTGTTGATGACTCGACATTCCATGCTTTTAACTTTTTACAACAGCTAATTTTTAAATGTATTCACAAAAACATCTCACATTATTATTTTCTTCCAAATAAATGAAGAGTTGGATAGTTTTTACGAGCTATTATTCTCAGTGTGTCCAATGACATTTAAATCCAAGTATAATTCATTTTCATAGATTTTTTCATGTTTTTCGTCCCTAATCAAGTGTGTGTTTACTTTTTAAAGGTGCAGTACCAAAGTTGCTGGTAAATTACTCCTTTACCTCGTCAGACATGTCACCGACCTTTTCACCTACAAGAAGCAGGTATGACTATAAAGAAAATCGGCTAGCAAATGATTTTTTCAGTTTAAATCCTAAAAGATCAAGAAACAATACATCTCGCCCCGAAACTTGGGCGAAAAATATAAAACAATTAAATAGAATGCTGGGAAAAAGTTACAAAAGTCTGCACAAGAAGAGTGGAAAAACAGTCATAATAAAAAGAAGAGAAAAGAAACTAGGACCACGGTGTGTGTCAAAGATATGCGCAGCCAGCAACAAACGATTTTGTAACCAATTCACAGAAATGGAGAGATCAGATCTTTTTCAAAACTTTTGGGATCTCTCATGGAAAGAGAAACAAGTTTTTGTCTGTTCCCACGTCGAAGTCAGAAAACCCAAAGAAAAGAAGGAAGGAAATTCTAGGAGGAACTACTCTTTCCATTACTTTTTAAATCTTTCAGGTGAACAAGTAGAAGTATGTAAGCAGTTTTTCTGCACAACTTTGTGCTTGAAAGAATGGACAGTCCACACTTGGGCAAAGAAAAAATGCCTTCCCCACGATGAAGGTACAGATGATGAATTTAATAATGCGACTGTACCAATGAATGAAGGTAGAGATTCAGATGAAGAAGATCTTGATGAGCCAGAGGAGAGAGTAACGGAAAAAAAATGTTTTTTGCTACAGTGGTTTGATATGCTGCAAAAACTACCATCCCATTATTGTAGAAAAGATACAAAAAAGCTTTATCTTGAAGAAAGGTGGAAAAATAAAACTGATTTGTATGAAACGTACAAAGCTTTTGCAGCGGAACAGAATAAGTCTGCTGTCAGTAGAACTTTTTTCTGCCAGGTATTTCATCAGTTAAATTTGAGTATTTTTTCGCCTAAAAAAGACCAGTGCAATAAATGTGTAGGTCATAAGTCAGGAAATGTGTCCCAAAAAGAATGGGAACAACACATTCTGGATAAAGACAGAGCCAGAATCGAAAAAGACTCTGACAAGTCTCGAGCCCTTCGAAAGGATATTATTTGTCTGTGCATGGACTTGCAGGCGGTGAAAGTTTCACCACTTACGAATGCAAGTGCCATGTACTACAAAACTAAATTGTGTTCACATAATTTTACAGTCTATAACTTGAGTACAAACTGGCCTCCATAGATTTGTCTCAGGTATGAGTTATAAATATTTTTCATCAAGTAACATTTTTTTGTTAGTCAATGAGAACTGGAATAATTTTTTAGGACAAACAGCTCATATTTTTTCTGTTCTTTTTTTCTTATATTTTAGTTCAAAACCTGTTAGAGATCTCTCCTAAATTGTTGCAGGCTCAAGAAATTAATTTCAAATTCAGAGTGTTGCATTAGAAAACTGGTTTTCTCAGTTGATGTGAAGTGTGCTCTATTATAATTAATAATTAACATTTTCTGTATTTTAAAATCCAGGAGGACAGGTCAAGAGTTGAAATATTTGCCGAGTATTGTGCTAAGAAGCGAGAACCTATTTGCGGTCAGTTTTTGAACTTGTTAAATGGATCTGATGGATTCATTGTGAATATGTCTGCCAGAATAATCGCCAAGATTGCCTGTTGGAACCCATCTGCCAATTTACTTGACAGCTCTGATTTCACTTTTACCTGAATCGGTTGAATGGACAATTAAAATTGAGTGTAAGTTAAATGGATCAATGATTTTCTGCTATTACTTCTAATTAATTCAGTAATGCATCTGTTGTCCTCAGAATTCTGTTTCTGCAGGTGCAAAAAGTTCTAAAGCATCTTGCCTTTGCCACATGATCCGGCGGTCTCTACTTCTTAGCAAAATTTTTGATGAGAAAAGAGAGAGAAAAAAAAGACATCACTTTTTTAAAATTGCATCACTCGATGCTGATTGTTGATGATTGCTTATTTCCTGTGATTGCTAATTTCCTACGATATAACATAAAATAAATAAGGAGCTAGGTGGCACAATGGTGTGGGGGAGCGCAGGTTGTTCTTCTGGAAAACTGATATTTCCATACAGCATACCATAAGGCACTACTGCACCAAATTTCATGACAGTATTTCAAGATTTGAGCAAGTTACAGGATTTTTTTTTTTTTTGCAAGGTTACGATTCTGTGACAATAATCATCTAGGTCATGACTGTTATCTGTCAAAATTTCTGTACAAATTCTCCACATAGCTGAAAATTGGCTGGTCTTTTAAGGTTTTTTCAATGCACGACCCCATTATAGCTGAGGAAGAGACCCTTCTCACAAGCAGCGATGGTGAAAGCGAATGTGAGGCTGAAGATTCATGATGTCTCGATTGATGAACTCAGTGGAGCTGGCCCTTCTTAATTTTGTCCCCTTTACTCCTAGACATGTACTGAGGGGGCTTATAAACTTTTTCAACATAAATATGCTTTTTTTTAAAAAAAATAATAATCTTTTAGTAGTTCCCTTTCCTTGATAGCCTGTAGTTCTCTTGAAAAACGACTTCTGTAGCGCTTTTGTAAATCTCATTTTAAATATGTCAAATACTGTATTTCAGTAAATGCAATGGTACCAACCTCTAAATGAGGGTTTGATCTATCATTTTTGTCAAACCCATGATCTCAAAATCTTTAGTATATAGCTGGTAATCATTAGAGTACCTGTACAGCAAGAGTATAGACAGGTGTGAAACTCAGGAAATTAAATCCATCAGGCCTTCACCGATGCCTGCGCAAACAAGGTTAGGGCCCAAAAGGGCAGCCAACCTATGAATTACATACATCCAGAACGATTTATTATTATAATTGTCACAACCTGTTGTTTGCATATGTATTTGACATAGTTTTTGCATAAATTTACTAATTTTTGAAGAACGCACATTTATGAACATTCTTTGCCATCTTGATTTGAATTGTAATCTGAAGATTGGCAGTGAAATTTTGTGTGTTAAAGAGCTGGCTACCCGTTTGGGCCCTAAACCCTCCATGAAGCAAGCTGTCCATACTCTCAGTATACAGGTACTCTAGGAATCATGTCTTAAAATATTCAACCTTCGTTTTCTCAAACCGCTATTTTCTGACTCATGCCGTTTTTCCACCTAAATCCTCAAATGTGATGATCTGGAAAAGTCCGACTTAATTTTCAAAGTAAACTTTTCAAGCAAAAGAAAATGAGTGAATCTGCTGGAAAAGTCACCTTTTAATATTTGAACTTGCATTAAAAAATCCCATCTCTTCCTGAAACAGATAGAATTTTTCTTAAACTTCTTAATCCACACCCTTCTCATTTAAGTATGCCCTAGGTACTATCAGTGGGCACTTTACAGTGGGCCTCAGTTCAATCTTGATCTGACGTCTTCAGGATGCGTTTACTGATTTCATCAAATTTGTTATCTTTTAGGGAGAGGACTTCTTTTTGTCGGAAGATGCTTGCAAGTAGTTCTTCGTCACGATGAATATCGTTTGGCTTTCATCAAAGTTGGAGGGCCTTCAACATTGTTGAAAGTCCTTGCCTCCGGACAAGTAAATTTCCAAATTCAGTACCAACTTATGTTCTGTCTTCGGTTACTGCCTTTCAACCCTAAATTTGCTCAAAAAATGAACAAGTGAGTATATACAAATAAGTCTAAAAGTGTTAATTGTCTGTTGAAGAAGAATTTTGTTTTTAAATTGTTGAAATACCAGGTCAGATAGCCTTATCATGCCATAAATGTTTTTAATTCCTCGCTAGGGACCGTCATGTAGGAAGTCCGGGTGACAATCGGCTCTGTCTATGAAAATAATAGGCTGTATAAAATTTGAGCCAATTTGAAGCTTTTTTAGATGATGCTCAAAGGGATTAAAACCATGGGCAAAATTACATTGGTTTGAATGGGCGGAAAAACGCCTGATCTGCGAAAATGCATTTCTTGGATCTAAAATGCGCTGAAATGAAGAAAACCTGTCCAGCTCTTAGAGAGGCATCCAGGGGCCCATTGGAAACGAGAAAATCACACTTTTGATCCATGAGTGGGGACAGCGGGGTCATGACGTAGCTGGTTTTGAGGCGCTGCGCCCACAGCTAAGTGATCGCTTTTGAGACTTTCAGATCAAACTCAAAATAAGTGTTCCGAAGTTGAAGAGGCAAATGTATCTCACAACTTGATGAGAAATACTGTATAAAAGTTGTTTCAGCCCTTTAGAACTATACTTGGCCCTTTACAATGTTGCCTCATACTATTTCTCGAGCCTAGAATGAAATTGGTGTATATATTTTATCTTGCACTTGAGTGATCTCCCCTACCGTCACCCATGGGTCAAAAGTGTGATTTTCCCGTTTTGAAAGGGCCCCTGGATGCTTCTCTTAGAGCTGGTCAGGTTTTCTTCATTTAAGCGCATATTAGATCCGTAAAACGCATTTTCGCTGATCAGGCGTTTTTCCGCCCATTCAAACCAATGTAATTTTACCCATATTTTTTATCCCTTTGAGCATTTTTTAAAAAAGCTTCAAATTGGCTCAAATTTTCTACAGCCTATTATTTTCATAGATCTAACCGATTGCCACCCGGACCTCGTCGATTTTCCTCCATGACGGAAATAAGCCGCACCCTAATGGTACCTCTAACTCAAATATCAGGCTAGAAGACCAGTTGAAAAAGAACAAGTTTAAAGGCGGGAGCGGTTCATTATAAATCAGAAACCCTTCCCTAGAATATGGATGAATGTTTAATATGTTACTAATTAGTATAATTTCAATGTATTAAACAAATTGCTGTCCTGTATGGTATTGTTACTAAATTTAGAACTTTTCCAGGCCGTATACAATGAGGAAAATGTTCTCTGTCAGTCTAATATCAAGGGATTAACAAGGAAATGATTTGATCGTGTAGTCTGGTTGAGAGAAAAGTTCATGCGTAGTAAGAGAAGACAAAAAGAAAATGAAGCTACCTCTATTTTTTTTCCTTCACTCTAACATAATTCTGGTTGCTCTTAAATTCACAGATTAGGCGTCATTCCAATCCTAGCAGATATTCTCAGTGACTCTGTGAGAGAAGAAGTTACCCGCATCATCTTGGCTGTATTCAGGGTAAGTTGGTTTTTATACCCATCCATTCTTTCATGCCGGCCCTACACACTTGCGCAGAGGGTGCATTCAAAGCATTGATGCCTGCTTGATCATATTTTAAGAATGATTGCAGATAGTTAGTTAGTTAATTTAATTAGAGTCATTCAGCATCACAGACTATTAATGTTTTTACAGAAAACATGAAGAGTGAGTAAAAATAAAAAAAATTGATTCTTAACTTAATGGAAGCAAAAAATTTCAAAATCTTGATTATCACTGACATCATCTTCGGTTAATTTACAAATAGTTTGAACAAGTATATCTATATTATGCCACTAACCCAGTGTACCATAGCGCTCTGCAACTCCTAATCGCCATTAAAACCGATTCTGCCACTCGATATCTGCAACCGTTCAAAAGTTATGTCGAAAAGTTGATTTTTCTTTGACCCCCCTTTTCTTGGGGGCTGGATCAAAAGCTCCGCCATTATTGAACTTCTGTAACCTTCCTTTACAAAAGGTGAGGGTATGACAAGATTCCGCTCTGGGTCCAATTCTCATGGGAGATGCATATAATACCTCTTTGTGAAAATCGGCAGAAGTTCAGATATGGATTGTTTGTGTCAATGTAAGGTGGAAAGTAATCAGTATTTCTTTCCCTCACCTCTTAAATGTAAGAAGTTGAGGAAGTAAAAACAAGAGGGGAAAAAGTTCGTTGATTCGAGTTCAGCAATTTTTTTGCCTGCATGTCGTAAAAATTGACGTCTACTTGTCATAGGAATGTTGGTGGTGCAGGCTAAAAAATAATTTGCTCTTGTGCTTTCTGTCTCTTTCCCTCCAAATGGAATCGCCTGTGAATTGAATGGAATTAGCCAAGTTAGGGTTAGTTGGGGTCATTCCATAATAGGATGATTCTGGATTGGTCTCACTGCGGTTGTCATTTTAAAGTCAGGGAATTTTTACATTAGTGTGTTATTGCAAATGATCAGTCGGTCTCATGCAGTGTTTTGATTGACTCTCTTATTTTTTCTTACAAGGTATCCAGGAAAGTATAATCAACAAACTGGGAAACTCTACCTCCAGATGTTGCAAGTAACAGAAAATTTCTATATACGGTCAACCCCCGCTAAATCGAACATGTTACCTAAAAATTGCCATAAATCAGTGAGTTTCTGACCAAAAGAGCTCAACCAAGTAGCATTTCAAAGCCAATGAAGTGATTTTCAAGCTTCCATAATCCACATTTGCTGGCTTTATTTGCGGAGGTTGGTGACATGACTTTTGAGATATCCCTCAACTTGGTGAAAGATGAACAACCCCCCCCCCCCCTCCTTCCCCCAATAAAAAAATTGTCAAAAACCTAGAGTGTCAACTCATTGTTTTTTGAAGAACAAACAATATGGCCTAAACAACTTGAAGGTGTGTTTTCCTGTCCAGAGATGATTAATAGTTTCTTTTTTTTTTCTTGCTTTGTTCGCTTTTTAGAACTTAATCGAAAAACCAGAAGAGCCGAACATTGCAAAGGAACATTGTATTGCAATGGTACAGAGTAAAGTATTAAAGCAGCTGAGTATTTTGGAGCAACACAAACTCGATGATGAAGACATTGTAGAAGATGTTCAGTTTCTCAACGAAAAATTGCAGGCATCCGTTCAAGATTTAAGGTATGTGGTAACTCTATTTTCTCTCCCACTATAGTACTCGGCATCCTACAAGTGAGTGGGTGTATTTACTGGTCTTTCTACCTAGTGGTTGCATACACCACATCTTGAAGGAGAACAACGGGTGAGGAAAAGTGTATCCCTGTGGTGAAGCACCTCGGAAAAAATTAACAATTGTAGTACAGCCTGTAAAATTTATGTATTTTAAATGTGGGTTCAAAAAAGTCCGGTTTGATAACCCATGTGTGTAACAACGGTCAGTGAAGCTAGGGTTAAGCCAGAGACAACATTTTTAGAGATGTTGCACTCTCCATCCTCCCAAAGAGAAAAAGTCATTTTGGGAATCATTAATTTCTTTTTGCCTAATGATGATTCATGAAATCAGTGAATAATCTGTTGAAATATGATGTAGATCAACAAACTTGCTTTGTAAATGTTCAACAGGTTATTCCGAAGTTATCATCTGCTAAGAATGGAGGCAAAAAATACTACCGTGTTAAAGAAGTATGCTGTAGGAGCCATCAGCCATCGCCAAAGCTCCTTTAATAGAATACAAAGAAATATGTGAATATTTTTTCTCCAATTTTTCAGAGAGATTTATCCGCAATCGGACCTCAGTTATCTGCAAATTCTAAGAGACAATATTCATAAATCTTCTCAAATATGAACATTTAATCGAAGGAAATTTGGCAACTCTCGAATATTCATACGGTGTTTCTCCTTAGTATAATAGAGTAGCTCATATATCACTAAATTGAAGTACGAAGTCTCTTAATGACATTTTCTCCACCCAAAAGAGTGATAATTTACGATGTATCTTTGGAAGACCATTGTCTGTAGTGTGTGTGGTATTTATTAGAGTACCTATATAGCGAGAGTATAGACTGATGCGAAACTCCGGAAATCCATCAGGCCTTCACCGATGCCTCCGCGAATAAAGTTAGGGCCCAGAAATGCAGCCAACCTATGAATTTCAATTATCCAGAGCGATTTACCAATACAATTGTTACAAACGATCGTTTATAAAGCACGTATTTGACTTAGTTTTTGCACAAATTTACTCATTTTTGCGGAAGAACGCTCATTTATGTACATTCTTAGCCATCTTGGTTAGAATTGAAATCTGCAGACTGGCAGTGAAATTTTGTGTGTTAGAAGTTGGTTAAAAGGGTGGCTGCACTTTTGGGCCCTAAGCCCTCCATGAAGCAATCTGTCCATACTCTCGCTATATAGGTACTCTAGTATTTATCATCAAGAAAGTAAATAATGCAATTTGAAATAATTTTTTTCATTTTTACTTATAGTTCTTTTGATGAATATGCCACTGAAGTAAAATGTGGGTGACTAGAGAGGTCTCTAGTCCACCGGTCTGCTCAGTTCTGGAGAGAAAATGCAGCACGTTTGAATGAGCGCAACTATGAGCTTCTTTGCTGTCTGGTCTTTTTACTTGATACTTCCAAGGATGCTTTGGTGTTCAGCGTTGCATCCTTTGATGTTGGTGAATACGTCCGTCACTATTCGCGAGGCAAACAGTAAGTAATAATTGACAATTTTTAAATTAAATCAAGATTTAAAAACAATTCTTCGGAGAAGTTTTGGTTTACATGCTCTGACATTCTTACCGTTTGACGAATGACATTTTCGATTAAATTGAGGATGGACTGCTGGGGTTAATCAACAAGGATCAGTCGTGATGAACCTGAAGATGGAGCGTGCAGCTCCGTAACAATTGTCCTTTAGTCTATAAAAAGTGAGTGAGCTTAGAGTTTATGTAATTGAAGACTGGATGTACTCTTTGGTAACTGCCTAGCTGATCAAACGCTGTAATGATCACCGGTGACTTCTAGGAGGTAACAGCCCTCTATAAGAAAGGCAGAACGGAATCACTCTTCTAACTTCTGGAAGGTCAAAGGCCTGGTTCAGGAGAGTAATGATTTTGCTTGCTCAGTGCTTGGAATGATCTACATCTTAAAATTTTGGAATCGGGTGTGTGATTTTATAGCTGATGTTGAAATGCTCAACAACATTTACCACTGAACATAGATAGAGGCATCATTTACCAGATTATATACTTCCGACAGCACGTGTTATACGTGGTAATGCTTACATCAGACTATTCTACTTTCTCTAGCTTTCACAACCTCTCTCTGTATAGTTTTCATTGTTTTTATCTTACAGTGTCATTGAACAGTTAGGAGGAAAACAACTTGCGATGCAACTTTTATCTCACGAAGATCCCAATGTTCATTATGAAGCTCTGTTGGCTGTTCAAAAGTTAATGGTTCTCAACTGGTAAGTTCCTCTCTCTACTTCTTCCATCTATCAGTTACTTATCTCTAGAGCTATGTTTATCTGGCGAACAATTGCGGCGCTCATGGGTTTGGTAATTTAGGTTTTGTCCACTGAAGTAGAATGATTTGCTTGATGTAGAACTTTTCGATCGGTCATTTTTTAATCAACCTAATTTTATTTGACTGATGTCACTGAATCTTGAATTTTTTAAGAATAGACTTCTGACAAAGGAATCGGAAGTAAAATTATTCAAAGAAATGCCATGTATTTTATCGTAAAATTTCCTTTTGTCTATTTTTAGTTTTTAGTGTATTTTTTTTCCGAAGAAAGTACACTATTTTTTTTAGTATACTCTCTGCCTTGAAGTGTACATCTAAGCCTTGAGTAGAATATGAAAATGTATTTTAAAGGATTTTATTTTATTTCCTCTTGGAAGCTATCAATTATAGATGGATATTGAAGCAGATGGGCACTCTGTCAGCTTCTCAACAAGGTACATTAAAACTTCAGTTTATCAGATTGCTCTTTTGGTCCCTCCTAGGACTTCAAGTAATTCGAATCAACGGATTTTGCAATTTAATGTATAAATTCGTCAGTCCTGTAAAATCCGATGGAGGTTTTACTGTATAGAGCTTAACATTAGACTGAAGGGTTGCTATGCCAAGAAATGATGGTCTTTCTGTATCCATTCCATTACATGTAGTCTTTTCTGGGAACTATATTGATCAATTGTCAAAATCTTAGGAGAGTTTTAAAGTGAAGAATGTCTCTGATTTGAACACTTTGTTACCGATTTGAGTCATCTTTTTTACTTTGAAAGGTATAAATTAATATTTGCGTTTTGGATGACCCTCTTATATTCTAGCATTGATAGTTTCTAAGAAAAGGAAAGTATAAAATTTTCTTCCTTTCTCCTGCTTCCCTCCCTCTCTCTATCATTTCCTATTTCATGCTCTTTTGATCAAAGCTTTTTACATTGCAAGCAACTGTTGGTATCAATGTTAATATTTTTACAAGTTATTTTCTGGATAGGTATACAGTAAATTTGCACTGAGACTGCAACAAGAAGAAAATAATTGTTGATTATTATGAATAATCTGCAACCAAAAAATTATTTGAACGACTGTCTGAATACTTCTGCTTTCTTGTTGACGTATACAACTCTTTTTGATTATTTTATGCTATACCTTAAACTTGAAGTGGTTTCTAATGAGATTTTTAATTTTGATTTGTTTTCTTTTGTTAGGCCATCAGTTGATTCCATTCCATGACTTTACAGTAATTGCTCAGTGTGTATTTCTAATGGTAACTAAGCAATGTCCTGTAGCAACGTTTGAATTTTGTAGATTAGTGATCAATGCCAGCTACAATAGCCATGTTCTTGAATTATGATAGCACGTGCAAATTATTTAAATGAATTAACAATGGAATGATTGCTATGAATGCATTCTTTTTCAAATTTTGCTGTGATATGTGCAACTAAGAAAATTCTCAATGCTGTTTTCTCACCCGTTTTCAGTACCTCAAAACTTTGTTCGAAATATTTTACTCAACCGATTTTATAAATATTCAATGAAATATAAAATTTCTAGCCCCTTTTACTCACAGTTTATTGTCTTATGCAGTTTGTACTTGAGTTTATTAAGAGTGTCCAAAATTGTCTGTTTTTCAAGCTTTCACTACTGGCAACCCAATTTATTAATTTTTTTTCTAAAACGAAACATCATTTGAGGAAATTGTATTTCTTGAGCGAATTCAAAGAAAATATTGCATAGACATTAAAATAATGAGGAACCAACTTATTTGAAGAAATTGAACCCAAACAGGGTGTCTACCAGTCCGGAATGTCCGGGAAAAGTACGCATTTCGTAAGTACCTTAAAAGTACGTAAATCTCGCCAAGGGTCCGTAATTTTTCGCATTTTGCGCTGCGCGTTCAGTTCAATCGCCTTATAGTTATGCAACCCTCTGTGCGTTGGCCGTCAGGCGTATTAGTACAATGTCAGCCTGTAAGAACGCGGTTGTTGTAGAGGAGCGGAACAAGGCATTTCCCTCGATTTGACGGAAACAGCTGAAAAAGCCACGGGAATAGCCGAAGTAAAGCGTGCGGCAGTGCCAAAATCGAAGAATTGCGATGTGTCGCGAAAAGGTACTTAAAAAGTACTTAATTTTTCTCCAAAGCAAGGTACTTAAATTTTTCCTTAAGTACCTAAAAAGTACTTCAAAAGTACTTATTTTTTTTTTGTGGACCTCAGTAGACACCCTGCCAAACCATAAATTAGAGAAAATTTTACTTCCTTCACCTCGACTTTTACAGCTCCTCAATATTTTTTTGCAGTAATTTGTTCGAGGCTTGTATTTTTCAATGATTTTTTGATGGTGCAACTGGTGTTTTAGCCCCTTCCCCTTTCAGGACCCTGTTTTTGTGTTTTTATTGTGTTTCCATTGTTGCTTTAGGGCTTTTTTTTATCGTGGATCAGGGTGGATCGCAGTGGAACGCACTGGATCGGAATCCTGAGCGATCCGGACCGATCCAAAGTGTTCCAAGTGATCAAAAAAATCCAAACTTGGAATTTGGTCTGATTTATTATTGTTTTGATCAGAGACAGTTTTGATTTGTTGGAGACGGCGACTTCCTTGCATTAGGTTAGGATCACAGTGGATCGCAAGCTTGCCCCACCTCGGAAGAGCGATCCAGCGTTCCACCCTGATCCACCTGGAACGCTTGGATCACGGCTGAGGAACGGAATAAAAAAAATACCGATGTTCATCGTGATCCACTGCGATCCGCATAAAAAAAAGCCCTTTTTACTCTTTTGAAACCCTCAAATTTTTAATTTTCTGAGCACAGGCAGCCCTTTCACATCCTCTCAAATGTTTAATAAGAAAGGATAGGCTTGGATCAGTTTCATAGAACCCTGTCCCATATGAAGTTAAAATTATCTGAATCAGTCAAATGATGAATGAATAACTTTTACCTGCTCTATCTTATTCTTCGTTTTAACAAAATCCAGAAGTTTTACCTACAGTAATATTTTGATCACCGATAAATCATGGTGGGAGCTTGTGCTGGATACTGAAAACGCCGTAAGATTAAAAAACGCCTAAAAACATTTAAAACCACATGAAATATGTATGAAAAAAATGAGAAAAACTCACCTGATTAACATGGATGAAAGAATGACATCATAGTGCGTCAAGCTTTCGATGCTGTGTGTGCCTGAGGAGAATCGTCGGTATCTGCCCAAAACTCTTTATCATTTGTCACCATCCACTGCTAAGTTATAGTCTTATCCTCATCTTCTGGCTCAAGTATTACAAGCGTCAATTGTGCTTAGGTACCATGTTGCCAAATCTTAAACTTTTCAATCTTTTACGGAAAAACTGATCAACAGAATCACTTGAAAATTTTACCCAATATTTCTTCCGCCATCAAGAATAATTTCTGTTTTATGAAAGTATGCGCAAAAGTTTTAAAGCAAAATTAAAACAATATTGAATTGTCCGGCAACACACCCTCTAAGCGTTAATAAGGCTTGTGATATTTTGGGCGGAAGATGACTAAGGTTTCTAAATGTAGGTACTGAATAGGGCTGAATTTTACTGAACCTGTTTTAAAAGTCATCGGATCTGTGTATTTAACTATTATCTGGATGAAAATTCAACTTGACCACCTGCCATGCTGAGTGAAAATGCAGTATTAGTGTTCGAATGTTGCCAAAGTTCCTTTCAGAAAATATTTATTTTTAAGGAAAGCTATGAATATATTTTCTCGTAACTTTTAGACTTTAAATCAAATTACGTACAAATTTCTCTGAAAAATCAGAAGTAAAATAAATACAGATTTTTTTAAAAATTCGATTTTTGAAAGGAATTCGGCAACATGCAGGGAAACTAGAATATGTACATAAAAAAGGCATACATTGCATGTATGAGTAAAAATGATTCATGCATGGCCGTCACTTTGATGATGTCACATGCCCTCTGCATGAATTGAGTGTGGTTTAAATCTTCAGCTATGGAGTAAAACCAAAGGTATTGCATTTTTGTGGTCAAAGAAGCACAACATGGTCAAAATAGTCGTCCTCATCAGCGCAAAATACGACCTGTAACCAAGTATTTTGATTACTTTCACTCGTGAAAATAAATTATGGCTCATTCATATTTTTTTTTATTTTTTGTGTTTGAATGGGCTATTCGGATACCTCCAGTCCTATTTTTTTTACTCATGTCGATTTTTCTAAGATTCATTGGTTTTTATTCTAGCATTTTGGTACTCAAAACCTAGGTCTCATTAAGTTTGAGCTAGATATCTGATAGGTATTTGAGCAATGCACTTTTGGATATACTTCAATGCATTCTCTTGTGCTTCAGCATGCTTTAATATAGACTATAATTTAGATGTCAAGGACTGATATCAAATTATATTATCGGTAGAAAAATTATGACATGTTCCAGTACAGTTGACACATGTTGCAACCGTACTGCCACAACATCGCTTTGAAAACCGGAGCTCTGAAATTTTGCCAACGCAGTCAAATTTTATGAATTCTAAGTCAAGGGTTAATACTTTGTACTCATTGTAGTCCCCTACGCTTCTAACCAATAAATAAAAGAAAAAAAATTAATTTTACCAACATTGCAATATTTATGAAAATGTAAATGTTGACTACATTTTTTTAAATTAAAGAAAATTTCAAATTTTATCAACATTGGCTAATTTCACGAAAATGCCGAATTTTCTCAACACTGATCGATTTACGTACTTATACACTATTAATCGGCATTGCTCAATTTCGTGGAAGTTTCCAAATTTTATCAACGCTCCAAAATTTTTAAACGTCAATTCATGAAGATACAGTAGTACTCCAATGTTACCATAACTTAACAAAACCAGAAATTATGCTTAATCGAGGTTTATTCTAAGTAGTTTCCCTAGGAAATATTTGTATCTGATTTTTAGTACCATAACATTTGGCTATTTTTTCTCTCTCAAAAAAGTTCTCAACTTTATATTTTGATCAATTTTCCGGAAATATTGTCATATTACATTTAATTTTGACCAATGACAGAAGTGACGGTGAATGACAGATTTTTACCATCTATCTGCTGGTAAGTAGTAGAAATTGCTAAGTGTCACCCTGGATTAGATAGATTGGTCAGAATTGTAACTTTAGATACAGCAAATGGAGTCTGCACTAGAACCGTGACAGTCGTCACCCCTCTACCAATTGGCTAACAACTTTAGGTGTCGAAAAAATAAAACATTTTATAAACCTTTGAAGCAATTTGTTTCAGTTCAATGTTATTTTGAAAACCTCAGCAAGAGGATAGTATGTTGAGACAACCTGGCAACTATGTTTCAAATCTTTTTCAATCAAAAATCAAAGTTTCAAACACGCGCCTTTCACTGAAAACTTTGTGCTCTTCCCTTATCTATTCAAATCTTCGCATTTCTCTCTTTTCCCACTCCTCTTTATTAGTCCTGTGAGCGGCCTTCACCAACATTTTAGTGATCTGGAGAGTGATGGCGATGCTTCGGGAAATGATTAATTCATAGTGATCCCAGTACCTATTTGAGGAAATACTTCATATTTGCGGTGGCCGTATTGTCTCAACAACTAAAGCCAATTATTAGTTTTCTCTTTGAAGGAACATCTCTGTGTTCTTTGAGTGCAGAACTTTAAACCCTTAACCCGTTGTTTAATGCCCAGCAAGCCAACTTTTAATGTTGACCAGTCCTTCAATCATTTCGGCCCCTCTTATTCTCTCCTTTTTCTTTCATTTTGAATCATAAGTGACACTTGCAGGTGATCACAAGAAAGCTGCATGGATACTGAGCATGTCATAATGCACATCTTAACAAAAGAGATATACCTAAGCTAATTGTGGGGTATAGAACCTGCCATTCATATCAACTATTTTCCTTTTCTTTTTTTGCCCAATCTTCTGTAATTCTCTTTCTTTGTAAGAGAAAACTCCGCAAAGGATAAATTCACCCGCCTTTTCCTGTATTAAATACATGTATTACCCTCTCTGTCCAGTAGGTGTCTCTCTGTACCAGATGAATCTTCGAGTCCCTTGAGATCCACTACAGAGAGCACTGTATTAGTTTTTCAGTAGATCCATGTTAATGGTAAATGATTATTGCGTGCGAATATAAATATTTTGCTACTGGAGTCTAGGATTATACCTGTCGTACAAACTTAAGGAGTAAAATTTTCTTAATTAATTATGTCGTTAATTTTTTATTTGTGTTTTATTTCAGGGAGTATCTAGGACGCCAGCTGGAAAAAGAGCAAGGATCAACAACTACTACAGCAAAATCTGCAGCTGGAGTACTCGCTGGTAAGACCTCTATGTAGCTTGACTGCTTCAGAAATTAATCAAATCTTGTATCTGAAGATCATCATTTGCTGCGGTCATATTAAACACTGAGATTTTTCCTGCCTATTATTATCAATAGACGTGGGTAAATTTACTGATGTGGCAGTCCATTGACCTGTATTAGCTAAAAGCCTGCTAATTAGGAGTATGGATTTTGGTGCCTTCAACGAAGACTTGTTACCAGAAGTATTACCCTGACTCTTAACAATGAGTCAATGATGCTGACTTTTTGTATTGCATCATTTAAAATTTCTAATTGAGGTGAATCCTTTGTAATGGGTCAGTTGCGCTGGTCACAGGAGTGCATTTTGATGGTTTCAGCTCATAGATTAGCAAAAAGGAATCAGTTATGTCCAGATGCTTAGTTTTTCCATCCAGTATTAACGGAAATATTGCCCTTTTAAAAACACAGTGTATGATGTCATCCACTGCGGTAGCTTACACCATGGTCCCGTCCACCTTTGATTCATCAATTAGTGATGTACACATTTGTATTGGTAGCTCTACTTAAATCATAGATGAAACCAAGGTGGAAGAAACTATAGTATGCACTACTGTGATGGATGACGTCATACGCCATGCTATTTGAAGAGGAATATCTCCGCTGGTATCGGAAAAGAAAACTTGGGTTTTAGACAGATCTTGTCATTTTTTGCTAATCTGATGTCATCAAAATACAATTCTGAGACTAGCGCAACTGACCCATTCAACACTTTGAATTGTAATCAAGGAGGGAAGCACGGATTTGACAAAGCTAATCGGCAATCTAGCCGAAATAGTAATTTTGATGGCCAGCTTGTAATATGCAATAATTATCTTCTCGATGGTTGTGGATTTTGAACTTGAAGAATTAATGGCTAATTAGTAATTATTGGTAGTCTCACACATCAAGACAGCCGTGCTAAGGAAGAACGCCGCATAAACCTTCAGGCGTTGCCAAATTTCCTTTCATAAAATCCGAATTTTCTGGTAAACTTATGACAATTTTTCTCCCAATTTTTTCAGATAATATTCGTAATTGCATCTACAGGTTCTGAAAATTGAAAGGAAAACTATTCATAACATTCCTCAAAAATAATAATTCTATCGAAGTAAATTTGGCAACTCTGGAATGTTCATACTGCGTTCTTCCTTAGCACGGCAGAAGAGGACAATGATTCAGTAAAGGCAGGCAGGGGCACAGAGCAGCTGAGTTCCTCAGGTTTTTTCCTAAATTCTTGAAATTGACCTTATGTTTTCTCGAGGTTCCTCTCCTCCAGTAAATATTTTTTAGCCTCTTTCTCCTCTATTTTAGTTTGTTTTCATAGATCTTTATTCAAAATGAGTATGCAGCTCAAATGAGGTTTTTAGGTTCTTGCATTTATTCCTACGTTGCAAGAAATTTTTCAGAGCTCTTAAAATGCTATCTACTTCCCTGCCTCAAAAGTAGTGAAGCAATTCTATTAATCAATCGATTATTTTGTGAAGACATTCACTAATTTCCTTTGATTTTCTTCTAGAGGTATAGATCCATCAAAGTCAGTATTGGTGTCGATACTCAATTCAAAGCTTATCAACGGCGTAAGTCCGCAATCACATATCTCGTTTGCGGTGTCTGAAAATCTCAGCCTCTATGCTATTTTTTTAAAGGAGAACAAATTGACATCATTCCTTAAAGTTTTTGCAGAATTCTCTTTGCACAGAGAAGAAAAATCACGGCAGTTTTAAGGAATTGCCGTTGAGTAGTTTTCCGTTTAAAAAATAAAGTATGACAGTAAGTCTGCGACGTCGCAAATCAAGTTATGAGATTGCCGACTTTCACCGTCGTTATGTCTTTACAACTAAAACTAAATGGAACAAAACAGAACCTCAACATTGACTCCCAAATTCAGTGTCAAAAGGGCTCCTATCTAGAAAACCAAGTACCTCAGCATCTGCTAAATTCTGTTTTTTGATATAATATTCCTTACGACCTCTTGGGCACCGTCTCACCATCAAAAAATCCCGATATCAATAAGATCAGAGTATTTTATAGGGGAATATCTATAAATCTCATTTGAATAATTTTGTGAGGAGGTCAAATTGATCCTGTTCTTATATCTGGACTTAATCTATAGTAAAAATACATTCAAAAGAATGAAATAAATAGTCAAACTTCTGAAACAATAAAAAAGATTATTCCAGATCTAATAATATAGTTGATTTTTAAAGATCGAGATCCTTCGTATAAGGATTCTCGAATAACATCTCGCCATCAAGCTCTCAAACTCAAACCTTCTATGTACTGGGCTCGAGAAAAGCAGGGCCAAACAGTGAATTTTTCTGTATTTTTTCTTGCAATATTAAGTAGATATGATGAAACATCCGACTGGTCTTCAAGGAGAGCTTTTGTTTCCTTGCTGGTCAGGAAGATAAGATAGACAAAATAGTCAAATTTTCCGAATGATAACAGAGTGAGGCGTATCCTCTTTACACCTAAACCAGGAATTCCTCAGCTCCATTGGAAAACACTTGTGAAAAGGCCAAAAAATTATTTTTTCAGCCCCGCTTGTCTCGACCTTGGCATATTGAAATTTTAAGTTCAAAAATTCATTGCGCTTAGAAAGTCGCAAAGAATATAATATTGAATAATAATTGAATTTAGCCAGGTCAGAATACCTTTGGTTCCCCATGCAGGGTCGCTACGGGTATCCTAATTTTTTGCTTTTGAAGCAACTTCTGTTGAATGAGTTCTAACTATTTCTCTTCTCTTCTTATTTTTAGGTAAAATATCATAAGATTATCTGGAAGAAGTTGGCTCCCAATAGTGGAGAGGAACAAATGCTGCTGTTATTTGGTGTCAATCAATTCTGGTGCCCTTTTAATTCTTTCTTGAGAATGATTTTTCCTCAAAAGGGACTCATGCTGATATCTTGGCAACTAGTTATGTATTAAAAAAGTATGATGGTGGCACTTTCTCAACTCATTTATTGAACGTAAATTTTTAAGATTTGTTGTCTTAAAGTAAAGTCATCCATGAAGCATGAGCTCAAATTCGCTTTAGCTGTAATTAAACAGTGGCATGAGGGTGTAATTAAAGCCTCTGAAAACATCGTAAATGTCTCTCCAATGAACGCTTAATTTAAGTACACGTATAAACAATTTTGTTAGTTTATGAATTGGTTGGAACTCAAACAATTTACCATTCCCCATTTCGAGTATATTTTGTCTAAATTCTATTTTAGTCTTTTCCATAAGAAAGTTCTCCAAAGTAGGTTAATTTGAAAATCTGTAGTAGCATCTTTCAACTGATGGAGACTTCTTCAAGAGTTGCTGAGTTTTAATAGTTGTAATATTTTCATTCTTATTAGCCTCAACTCAACTTTACAATTGACAGGGTGTGTTGGGAAAAACTACAAAAATCTAATGCAGCATTCATCTTTTTGCACCATGCCAATCAGCTGTGCTTAAATTTTTTATCGCTGTAAACTGCATCTTATTTGAAATTGGTCACCTCTAAGCCAGTCAAATAGGCCAGACCAAATACTAAACGCAGGAAAGTTCAGAGATGTTGTTTTTTTTTTTGCTGTTTTGTCCAGCCCCTGGACCCCTTAAAAACCAGTAGCTTTTCTCCACAAGCCTTAGCAGTTAATCTCAAACAAAAGATCAAAGAAAAAATTTCAATAGTTTGGAACTTAAAGTCGTAAGATGCTAAACCTATTTACCATAATGCTTATGAGCGGCTGATTTCACATATAAAATGACTCTGTTATGAACGAGATTAATTATATTTTTTCAGCAACTCTTGTGCTGTAGTATTAGTATGTAATTCTTATGTTCATTGTAGGGCTGTGCGAATATTCGCAATTCCGACTATTCGCGCCGTGAATATTCGGCGAATATTCGCTTCGTCTGCCTCGCGCACTATTCGCAAAATTGCGAATAATCGCGCCGTCGCGAATAGTGAATTTTTGAACTGACATTTTCAAATATTCGCGCTGTCACGAGGAATGAATTTTCAAATATTCGCGCCATCAAAAATAACGAATTTCCGAGTGGTAATCATGAAACGTTGCGAGGACCTGGGCTTCAGCTTCCACCCGAGACATCGCGGACGGCGGATCTCCTTTGATCTTTACCGACTTTGCTGAGTTTACGAACAGCGAGCGCGATCGCGATTGGGGGAATAAGCAAAGAGCCCAAATGAAGGTTTGAAAGACACAGAAATTTCTGAAATTGAAAAAAAAGTTCATAAACACATTCTTATTTACAGCGAAAAAAATAAAATACTAAAATGTGTCTAGTGACCCTTCGATACTAGCTTGACTGCCCGCGCAGTTACCTTCAAATCCTGGAAATGCATACATAACTGCAGGAACAGTCAAGCCAGCATCCAGGGATCTTCGAACAAATTCTTAACAGCCTAGGCTACTATCATAGCATTTCATTGTTTTCTGTGCAGGCGTATGAGCAAATGGAAAATTCTTAAAAATTAGTCACCTTTTTTTTGTCGACTTTTGTAATATTCGCGATTTTCACACTTAAAAAAGTCATTTCCAATTATTCATTTTACTATACGTAGCTGTGAATAATTGACTCAAATTATTCTTTATTTGCGAATAGTTGCCGAAATTATTCGCTATTCGCTTCGTTCGGAAAATTCACTATTCGCACAGCCCTAGTTCATTGAAAAAAATCTCTTCATGCTCCAAGCCACAATGACAACACATAATTATTTTTCCCAAGTTCATTCCACAGCAATGTCACCTACCACTGTCTTTGTTGGATCATTCTATGAGATGTTGATGATGTATTTTTGATGTGTTAAATTTTATTATTGAGGTATCATATAATATTGTTAATGTTAAATTATATGTTAAAAAATCATGCAAGTTTACTTAATTTGTGTTTCCCAAATTCGATTTTTTTTTTTTTTTTTTTTTGGATAAGAGGAGGTGAGTAAAAATTGAAGAGCATTTTGTAGAAGGGTGGCTCTGCAAGGTACTATTTATTGAGGAAAATGCAATTGAAATTGTGTTGATTTTGATCACACTTAACCCTGTTGGGTAACTTTAAACCCGTTAGCTTCAATCAACCTATATTGAACTAAAAATTGACAATAGTTTTAATCGCTAACTTTTTGAGCTTTTCAAAACTTGAAGCATTGGCGGATCAAGAGGGGGCGGTCACAGAGGTATGCTGCCATGCTAAGTTGAAAATCAGTAAATCCATAATTTGCCGCAAGTCCACTAATGGACCAGTTTAGAAGGTACAAATTAACACATTCTGATACATGTCGTAACAAGAATTTTACCTAGAACACGATTCGCGCAACAGAAATTGATGAAACTAACTCTAATTAATCTGTTTTCCTTTTTTCTGTGAATTTAAACCTTGCGCTCATGGAAAAATTAAAGTCTAGTTGAGACAAATTGCGCCGTAAGGGATTACTGTAACAGTCTCTGCGGTATGAAAAGATGGCAACCTTGATTTTGGATCTTCGGCTCAGCTGTCGCACGTAGTTAACACCTAGAACAATACAAGGCAGGAAGAAACATGGCTTGATCAAGAAGCCTGCCGAAACTGTTTTGGTATGTGTGATTTGATTCAAGTAGACCATTGTTTTTCTTGTGAGCGGGGAATTCAAAATTCTTGTAACCAATGTAAACTAAAAACGTTGTTATCTTAGTTTGGAGTTGATTTCAGTAAGTCCCTTTGTGCAAGTTGTGTTTAACGTGTTTTGGTTAAAAGCCATGTATCAGATCGCTTCAATTTTTGCCTTGTTTACTGGTCCATTACAAAATATAATTCTGCTCGTTTCGAAGAAAGAAGTTTAAGAGGTTTCCATTGAACACCTGGGATCAATTCATTTTTGATGATGACAAATGAGGGGCTTGGAGTACAAGGCACATAAGTGCAGTTTTTGCTATTTGAAAATGTACTTGTTAGAAGTTTCGAAATTTCATGGATCCTCAAGGCGGAAAGAAAGATCAAACTGACTTTTTGATGTTTAAAAATAGGAATTTGGGAGCGAATTTTTCACAAAATATGCATCAAGACCAGTTTCACTTGAAATCGTTAATATCTCAACTTTTAAAAACTGCACTAATGCGCCTTGACCTCCAAGCCCCTCAATTTCACTTCAATGCAGGAATACCAGAGAGAATTTAAATGAGGCCTTGATGATGATTAGGGGAAAAGATTAACATAAAAGAATCCTAAGGAAGCTGAATCTATATAAATGTAGGAACTTTATTTACAGGAAATTTTTTCATTATTTACAGTTGCCTCAGCTATGGTTTGTCACTTTAAAGCTTACCAATTTCATTCTTGAATTTAGTGATTGTTTCTTTAGCATTTTTAAGACGGTCCTTGTACTCGCTAATTTATTGTCTAATCTTTTTGGCATTCAAAATGGCTTGAAGGGTTCTCTCCCTCTTTTCATCAACTGAAACAAATTAGAATTAGAGTCAACTAAATTAATTTTAAAGCAACTTTAAGTTAACAATTGAAAATAAAAAAACCGAGATAAGAATAATATTAAAAGATGAACATTCCAGATACAATAAAGAATACATTTAATCTTGCAGCCAGGGCTTCGTTCTAGGCTAACCTTCTTAGGTCCATTTCATAGTCGTACCTTTGATGCAAAAGGTCTTCATTTACATCTTTTCTTGCTTCATGCTAACCAGATATTGATTGCCGAGGTCAAAAAATGCGTAACTCTGATTGTGACATTACTAATCTCCACTCTTGTGTCCCTTTTTTTAGAGGAAACTAGCCCAAGTACAGTTTTTTTTTTCATTTTCTGTAAATTTCCCATACTCATTCATAACTATTCACAGATAGTTTTAAAGAGATACTTTAATTGGTTCTCTTTTAAAAAATAATACATAATGGACCGCTAGACAAAGTACGAATTTTAGCATTCTGATTTATGTTTCATGACCAAAATTTCACGTAGAACACGATGCGCACAGCAAAAATTACCAAAATCAACTCCTTACGAAGATATTTAATGATTCTTGATGCGTGAATTCAAACCATCCGCTCATGAAAACTCAATGCTCTACGTGATTCACATCGCGCGCTAAACGTTATCATGACAGTCTTTGCGATATAAAAATCTGGCAACGTCGATCTTGACGCTTTGGCTCAGCTGTAGCAAATTGCTTATAGTTTGAACAACACATGGTGAGAAATGAACATTGCTCGATTGAGAAGCTAGCCGAAACCGTTGTAGTGCGCCATTTGACTTACGTAAAGCTTTGAGTTTCTTGTGAGCGGGCAGTTCAAATTCCTTGTAACCAGTGTGAAATAAAAACGTTAATATCTTCGTTCGGAGTTGGTTTCAGTAATTTTCGTTGCGCGAATCGTGTTCTAGGTGAAATTTTGGTTAAGGAACATGTATCAGATTGCTTAAATTCGTACCTTGTCTAGTGGTCCATTGGGGATTTTTAAATGCTTGATAATATAGAACGCGGTTGTTCTATGATTTCTTACGAGCAGTTCCCTTTCAGCGTTTAGCGGCCGCTAGCGGCCTCAGGCCCCTAGTTATTATTTATAATAATAATAATAGTTGGAAGTTATTTTTAAATTTAGTTCTTCTACAGGTAAGAAAAGTCCTCATAGAGCTAGATAGGGAAAATAGTCGCAGTTTTAGCCATAAGAACAGCCGTCCTACATTGAAAAGATTTAACTATAATCAACCTTATGCACATTAGACGTTAACTAATATCCTCTGGTATTATATTTTTTTAGCAGAAAAATGATCTACATTCTGACTTGACATTTTGCGAATATATTCTTTAAGATGTTCCAAACGAAAAACCCGAAGATTTTCCAGACATTATGGTTTGGTTCTCTATTAAAAAAATAAAACTTGGAAAGAAATCAGGCAGCACGAAATGCAGTCGGGACGATTCTGATTAAAATCATCCAATTATGCGCAGGGTTTCAGATTTTACCACTCAATAGTATCCATCTAGCTCACCGGTCTTTTATTGTGGCGTAGCCTATTCCATTTGTTGCTTATTTTATTTAAGGCGAACTACCAGTACTATCCTGTTAGAGGATACATTTTTTCGTTTTTTCAGGATTGATTTGAGTAATTTTTTTCTTAATTAGTCCTATTTCGGACAGTGAAAAATTCAGTCTCTTTTAAGAGAGCCATAGGTTATATAAACTTTACATGGTTTGGACTTCCTTCAATGCTACCTTAATGATTTGGAATTATGAACTCCATACTGATTTTATTAATTGATTCAATTAATATTTTACTAATGAAATTCAAATGAAGATAGGGAATTCTTAAGAAGAAAAAAAATGCTAGCTCACTTTTCGCTCTAAAAATAAGTAAAATTTTTTGCACTAGCATTTCCAAATGTTTTTTTCTTTTGTTTTTCAGAGGAATTTGAATTGGTGCTGTGCGCTGGAGATAGACTGATCTAGAGGCTACGTCATTCGATATTCCCTATTAAACTGTGCTGCCCTTAAAATCACAGCAAACCGATCAATATTAAAACAATTCATTTGTTCTGGGTGGAACCATAGAATGTATCAAATATTGAATGACATATTCACTACATCAGTTTATTGCTGAAGTCACCCAACACTAATATGAACAAGAAAGACATAAACTTCAGCAAAACATAATTCAGCGTTTCTACAGACTTAGCTGGAAAATATTCCCCACCTTTTCCCTGGTTATTCCCTGGTTTTTCTCGGCCAAATGATCCCCTGAATTTTCACTGACCATCACCTCGCATAAAACTGCAGACAATAATTACAAGGCAAACGACAGAAATATGTGAACCTTCTTTCTACAGGTATTAACCCTGATTTGTAATCCCGAGCATTGAACTTTGAGCAAAACTGCAACTTTGTCAAACTTAAGTTCTAATGTTTTTTAGAGTTCAAGATTCAAGTTTTTAGATCACCTGACCTTTCCCTGATTTTCCTGACCTAATAAATTCCCAGTTTTCCAGGTCTGTGCACGCCCTGTAATTTCAATACGGGAAAAATTTGAGCAAATCCATGTCAAAAGCTCACTATTTTCATGGTTAGACAGGGTCTTGTAGGAGTCAGAGGTAGTTGAAAAATAGAGGCTTACAGTTGAGAACTTTTTTCCTTTTTTTTATTAATATTATTTCCAATTTCATGCCAAGTGCTGAACCTCTAACAAAACAATAAACAATTTATTCTTTCCTTAAAATAAGAACATATTTACACGACACTAATAAAAACTTAAACGTTAAAATTTAACTAAAGTCAAACATTTACGACTTTGGAAAAGACTTCAGACTAAATCTTTGCACACTTCATTGAACATGCTGAAAGACAAGTCTTATGCTACCGAACCACATGATTTGCAAATATTGCCTAAAACCCCTTTGATCAAAACCTTCACAGGGTTTAGTGAGTCAGTTTCCATAGAGTCACAGAACCGATTCTGTTGTGGACTTTTGCAAACACTGACAGGACAAAAAAAATACTAATAGCTTTTTTTACTTTATTTTTTTTTCCAAAGATATATTTATGAATGAATTTAAATTGTCACACCCTACTAAATAGTTTTGAGAAACTGTAAATGTAAGCGAGGAAGAAAAACACAAAGTGAGGAGAGAAGAATTTCTTAGACCGAAAGGAAATTAAAACCTTGAAACCTGCAAATTATGGTTTCTTTGTAAGCTTTTACTTAGATCCGATTACTACATTACAAAGATTTTTGGTCTTAAAATTCTCACAACTCAAATAAAAAAATTTATGGTGGCCTATTATATCCTGATGAAGCACAAAATGGTTGAAGATTCATTGATTACCTACATAAAAAATATTAGAATTTTAGGGGTTCCAGTCAGTATTTGCATTACAGGGTGCAAATGAGACTTGTCAAGAAATATAACTTATCTTCCATTCAAAACATAACAAAAATGCATATGAAAAGCTTCTCACTTTTCGAATTGAGTTGAAAGACCTGCTTTAAAATTTTAAATCCTGATTCCTGCCTGTTGTAGTCGTCTAGAAAAATGTGAGATCATTGAAGAGATAACGATTGTTGGAGACGCAAATGAATGTCGAATAAAAAAAAATTGAGAAAAATTCAAACAAGCTCTGTAAAACTAATGAAATTTTTTCTTTATTTTATAGTTCTAGGGCCCCAAAGAAATTTGGCATCGAATTTTTCTAGGCTCTTTTTCCTTAGACGTTCTCACTTCAATCCTATGACTTCTTGCTTTTGGATTAACAGGACATTTAAAATAAGAGTGTTTTCGAACTGATTAATCTGAATTGACCATAATTCATTGTTTTCAAAACAAAAGAATGTAGCTACATTTCAATGTTGCAAAATTTTGATACTCAAATGAAGCTTTTATAAGTCTAGGGGATTTCCACTTAAAGTATTTTATCCTGCATAAACTTTTATGAGAAACACGATGGTGCCGTTGGGGGATTCTCCCCATTACTGCTTCAACTTCAAGATAGAGAAGATTTCTTTTGAGCGTGAAAATTCGTTTCAGAGAAACACCATGGCACCATCAAGTTTCTTTCAAAATTTTATAGAAGGAAAAGTGCTTAAATGGTAAATTCTTGCAACATGCAAGAGCTCAATTGTATTAGTATCAGGAAACTGTTGGTAATTTTTAGCTAAAAATTAAACTGATTTTTCTTGCAAAGGCAAAGCATTGATCAATAACTATCAATACTTTCCCATTTTAAGCTACGGCAAAGAATCAATTAGAAATGTGTTCATTGTTAACATCCTGATAATCAATCTTTTTCCGGAAGTTTACATTGCAGATCGATCAATGCATCGTGAGGCAGGACGCGCCGCTAAAATTAGCAAAATTTTGGACAGAAAGTGCTCATTCAAATTCATTTGAAAAATTGAACTGTTCAAGTATATTTTGCAATCTTGGAATAGAGTTACATTCCTAAGCCTGGGAAACGATGAACTTGCGCAAAAGACTTCTGAGTGTCTATGGAAACAGGATGTCATAACAAATTTCAATCCAACACTTAACAAATAGAAAACTAAAAAATAAATAAACCTACATACATGAATTAACAACGGGTAAAATTTGAAACAAAATTTCCACCTCGGATAAAAATAAAAGAAGCTGAAATTCTATACAATGGAATATGATTTTAGGTACGGATCATACAATACATATTGGATATGCAAAATAGAATTCTAATTTTTTTCCCTTCAGAAATAGAGCGAGAACAGTATGATACAAAAGTCTAACAAGATAAATAAAATACGTTGATTTGGAAATAAAATAAGTCAGAGAAAATAGAGTAAAATACGTTCTGAAAGCAGAATCTAGATAAAACACACGGAATGAATTGACGCGAGACATTAAAATCTAACTCCTGGATGTTCATAACGTATCGATGGCTAAAATCCGAAACAACGTATCTCTGTTGGCAACGTTGCAGACTTCCTGTCATACTTAATTTTTAGTGGAAAACTAGTCAACGTAATTCCTTGAAAACTTCCTTAATTTTCTCCTCTGTTCGCAAAATAATCTGGAAATAATCTCTAAAATGAAAATGGCTTGTTTCTCTTCAAAAAATTAAATAGGAGCAGAGATTTTGGAACGCTGCAACCAAGATACGTGGTTTTGCACTTGGGCCATCGATACGTTGATGACACAATCGATTTGCAACTTCATGCAACTTTGACTTAGTTATATTGTAAAACGAAAATCTTAAAATTTTCTACATAGTCTGACGTAAGAAACAAGTTCCACAAATTTTCTTGAGCATTCTCTCAAAAACGAAGACACATGAAACATTCTTAGACGAGACTTGCATAATAAGTACTATGTGCAACTACTGCCTGTTGTTCTTAACCAGTGGAAACATCAGACGAAACAATAAAAGGCAATCTTAAAATTATGACGTTTTACAGCAAATTTGCCCAAAAATACCTAAAATTGAAGATGTTGAAACATGAATCAAAAGTTGTTACATTATGTGGATCCTAATATATTTAAAAAAGAACAGCTGTATTGAATTTCAACAATGAGATGCTTAAGTTTAACGCAACGAAACAATCCAACTCCTGCTGTTACGATAGGGGAGACAACTTTCCTTCTATATGATTTTTCCCTGAATTCAGGAATATGATTCATCAGCTATTAGCACAGCAAACTTTAATACAACAATTTAAAAACCAGTGATAAATCGCTATTATAAGATACTTCTGGAGATTCTAATCCGCCTTTTTCTTGACGTCCCAGCCCTCAATTACATGACATTGCTTTCTTTATTATAAATGGCACCTCAGTACCTTCTATTTCCAGAAAAAAATAATTTCCTTGGTCACACTTTAAAGAACCCTTCTAGATGAAAGCAAGAAAAAGACACATTAAGATCGATAAATTTAAGCGTTTAACTCACTTAACGTCAGAATAGTTGCTCAAAATAAAGTTAAGAGCAAAACAAGACTGGATGAATAAGCTCCCAGATTCAGTGAAAAAAATGACGCTTAAAGTTACGTGCCTCGTAGACAGGATTGCCACAAAATTTAGAAAATGAAATTCCCTAATTTTCTTGTCACATTTTGGTAAGTTTCCCTGGCAATTGAAGATACACCCGATGGTTAAAGAGGGATATTTTGAAATAGTTTTCACGCAAAATCTAGTGTTCGAAATGTCCAACCCATTTTATGAAGCAAATACAGGCGACATAACAATTTTTTCCTGATACTGCTAGGTTTTCCATGACTTATAAATTCGCTTAGATTTCCCGATATTCCCTGATTGTGGCAACCCTGCTTGAAGTTACAGAAATTGATGGCAAATTTACGAATTTAACACACCTCCTGTCAATTTCTCAGGGAAAAGATGTTTAATAAGAGGCAAACTTTGCAAAGGCTTTGTTCAGGTGAGACTTGCATTTGAACGAGACTTCATAAGCAAGTTCCTGGTTGGCCAGAGGCGTATTGCACATTACGAGAGAAGAAGGGCAAGACGAAGGGCGGTGCGCGGAGTCAAATCTAGGAGATTGGCGGACCACTCTGGATCCGTTCCTCAGTCAACTCCTGCGAAGCCTTGTGACCCTTCGATTGCCTTGATCAGCTTCTCACGGAGTTGGTGGTAGCTTTCGTAAGGCGGCAGGTCCAATCGGTTGAAACTGAAATTCATAAGAGAGCGCTCATGATGATGCTTTTCAAGAATGGATCAGATGGAATTCAATGAATTGTGTGGTTTTAGTCCACGACATGAAAAGTTTCAGCTGAGGTGTAAAATCAAGTGATCTACCGTCTAAAGGTTGATTGGCTTTGGCGAGCAGAGGTCTTTTAGATGTGCCAATATAACTACATTTCAACCCCTACATAACAGATCAAAGCGCTCACCTGACTCTGCCCTTCAGCCGCTACTGTTCATGTCATAGACTGTAGGTAGGTAGATTTAAGGAAGCTATGGAGTTTTAACGGACATATTTTGTTCATTCTAGCACTTGATAACAAAATGAAACAGTGTAAAACATTCCTATTTTGACAGAAAGTTAATGGGCAGGGCTTAGTTAATCATAAACCGTTTTTGGAGGGGAGTTTTTTCCAAAATTTATAAATTCTTGGCTTCTTTCTAACCTCTAAATATTAAGGAACATGAAGCTTCCTGACACATCCCTAACTTATCAGGGGCGTTTAGGGCAAGAAAAGGCATCTTGCAAGACAGAACAAATTCCAAATTTGAGCTCTATCAGTACAAAAGCACGAATCTAATAGGAGTAATACATACTGCTTTCAATATAACATGAAAATTCAAGGTTGAATTTTCAAGGTTTCACCTAACTTTTCAAGAATTTGTCACTTTACTCTATAAACAAGCGAAAATGCTAAAATGACATTTAGATGATTCCTTCCTTCCTATATTGCAAGTAGTTAGTCAAAAACTTCCACACTACTGTTTTCTTTGATTATTGGCCATATGAAACCTATCTATGGCACATTTCTCATCATACTTAACACTTGAATTTTATGTGATAACAAGGTGTTGTTTTTTAATATGAAAGCGCTGGATATTAGCGACGTACCATGTATGAGCTCGAGGATAGTTGTCAACTGACCCCCACTTCTCAATCGTAAACATTTGCGGCCCATTGCTTCCATAGAGCTCCTTGAATCCATTCATTGGCACTCGAGATGTCCCGGTTACGAACTGAAGGAGACGTGCTCGCATTTCATTATTGAATGACAAAACAACCTGATAGAAAAACACAAAAATAAAATGAAAATACTAATCACAATACAAAGATAAGGAAAGAAAACGTAATTTTTGTGCTTAACTGCGCGAATTCAGAATCTCAGAAATGGTAACTTCCACTTCGGAAATGACAAGTCTATGTATGTGATAGTCTGATATTTGGTTCTTTCTGATCTTTTTTTTTGTAATGATTTAAGTACAGTTTGAAGACATTTTCAAAGAACAAATGAGAGTGCTACGGATGATGTTGAAACGAAGAAGGAATGAATCATTCAAGAGTTTCTTCACAAAGTCCATAACTTTATCTATTCTTTTAGAACTACGATGTTCAGCTCACTTCAGAAACAGTGTATGTGCCATCATTTTCCATGTGCAGGTAAGTGCTTTTACAAATGAGTCAGGTATTGCGATCCCTAATTGCAAAATGAAGTTCAACTAATGTATGTTACTGTGGGATAGCCCGAAAATGATGACGACACGCATTTGCAATCTCAAAACAAAACAACAAGGAACTTACCCTCCAGAACCATTGAACAACGAGATGATTAGGGTGGTAGTCTCCCTTGTAGACAGTATTCTGTTTCCAGTCTTTAACATCGATGTTTTGAATCCCGCACATGAGAAGCTCTAACTCGTGCTCATCGAAGATCTTGATCAGGTTAAGCGGAATCAGCGCGTTGAACCCTTCCAGGAACGCGTCCATTTGCTCCTTCACACGCGCTACAAATCGCCATTCAATCACTAACCTGCAAACAACAGCAATAATAAAGGTTGAGAAGTGTTTTTTTAATCAACTAATAAAACGAAAATCGCCTTCGAAAGATGCACAAGAAAACGCCGAATTAAAAAAAAAATTAAAGACTCAATTGCGCTAGTTGATGGTATTCATACGGACGCATTTCTCCCTCTTTAGGAGAGCGTCCTCAGAGCGACTATTTCTAAACTGAATGAAATCAAGGGATGTTTGATCGAAACTTTGCAGTATTGATAAAGCACCATCTATTACTCACTCTGTATGACGCTGCAAACATTGTTCTAGATGCTTCATTTGTCAAATTTCTATGAAACAATAATTACTATTTTAGGTTATGTTAGATTAAATTACGTTGAAACATTCCCACAGAATTGAGTAGACTTTAAACAAATTGAGACCCATCAATTGGACTACATTTAGCAATTAGGAATTTCGATTTCTGGGTCAGCTTAGAAACAACGTATGTACCATTGGTTCCCCTAAGCACAAGAGTGTTTTTACAGATGAGTGAGAAATTTTAATTACGGATTGCAAAATGTAGTGCAATTTATCATAGATATTGTTTTTTCTTATGTCATCTAATGTCATGGTGTTCATGTCATGCAGAGCAACTTTTCTAACTTACTTGATGTATTCATCTTTGTTCTGATCAGTAACGGGAATGTTAGCACCATTTGATTTGAGTTCTCGTAAAGATGTTGACCCGAGCAGCTCTTCATCGACAGAGAACGTTAATTCTAATTCGGCTGGGTTGTTTTCCTTGATCCACAGCAGGGAGTTGTAGTACTCAGAGTCGACGCTCTCCATGTCTTTCAAGTCGATTGGCTTGCCCAGCATCATTTTGTAGAATGGTCGGATGAAGAAAGCTTCCGAAAAAAGAACAACATTAGAGCTATATGCATTTTGTCCTTTATCAAATAGTACATTCACGAATGGACTACATTTTGCAATTGGTGACTACAATTTCTCTCTCAGTTGAGAAACAATGTACGTACAATTAGTTTCCATATGCACGTAAGTGTTTTTACAGAAGAGCCAGAAATTGTAAATCCTAATTGCAAAATGAAGTCCGAATATAAAATAGTTTTGGCTACTGTTTCTATTGACCGTTTGAGACCGGTAGACACCACAATCTATTGCTGCTTGCCCGCAGCTTAAGCAGGGACAGTAATTTTCATCATATGATTTTCTCCTTGCTTCAAAGCACAAAAAAAAAGAAGAAGTAAAGTAACAGAGTCATCTCCCAAGAAGTGATTTTCATGAGAAAGTAACACTAGATTCCATCAATTTACATGTATATAAAAATCAATGGACAAAAAATTGGTGAACATACCATCTAACAGTTTCCCGTGATACACAGCCATTCCAGCGATGCGTCCAATGAATTTGAAGTAATTTAAATGCTCTTCATTACAGAGACCGGATATTGGATTAATCTGAAGCGTGTAATTATCCCTAGAAAATAAAAAATATAAAAATTCAAGGCGCGGCTATGAATAAGTGCGAGAGGATTATCGCAACATCAGAAATATCTTCACTTCTCATTTTCAAGAGGTTCCAATTTGAAAGTATTATGTTAATTGTTAATTTGACAGAGAAATTAGGCGTCTAGAACAAGATTCGGCAATCTACAATTTTTTCATAATTAATTTAGGAGCAGGATATCATTCTATGTAAAATTCTAAATACGAAAAAGCAAAACAAAAAAATAAAAAAAATTGGCCAAAAAGCTGTTAAATCAGCAAGTGGAAATACCCCTTCAGTGCTAACACAGGCCATCTCTGCACGCTCTCTCTTCCAAAGTCGGCAATCGCCAATGCCACCAATGGCGTAGCTCTGTTTGTATAAATAAACTAACCTCACCTTCACCTTTCATTAGTAAATCCTATCATTCTCTATCAAAGACAACAGTCTGCTTGGTCACCTCCATGATTTACTTCTTAAATCCGGCATCATCTTTAAAAAAATTCATTCCAAATGGCAACTTCCATTTCCATTTTTAGTTTCAAAACTGGCAATCTCCAAACATGAACGTTAAAAAACATTGTTAAGGATACAAATTTTTACTTCGAGAGATTTGCTGTAGATTCTATGAATATTTTGTGATTTTTTAATAAAAAAATCATGTATTTATACGTAAAGGTTTTGTGTAACAGAAGCTGGTGTTTTCCATGAAATCGAGGTCATCGGCGATTGCCGGTTTTGGTTCTAGACGCCTTATATGACATAAGCCTTGATCAACCAGATTGTTGCAACAGACTCCTTTAAATCAGAAAAGACTTTCAGGATAACAAACAGCAAAAGAATAAAGAATTTCTTTTAAAGTTCTTTTAGAGGAACAACAGTTCTTTGGATATTAAAAAGAAAATGTGTCTAATGACAGTAAAGGGAAGGATAGCAAAACTAAAAATGGACGTATTTCTGCCAAAGGGAACTATGTGCATTATGACGTGAGCCCTATTATGCATATATTCTTATGGGTCTCAGGGCTCATGTCTTAATGCACATAGTTCCGTTTGGTAGAAATATGTCCAAATGTACCGAGTCGACAGAAATGCACCAAGTCGCATTCTGTAAAAAAATGAGGTAGAAGTAGTTTTGAATTTAACCGGTCAGTGAATTTTTCTCCTAAAAATGATTGATTTCTGATCATAAAGAGTTGTTCAAAATGCAAAATAATAGATGAGGAGACTTCAATTATGAGATGAGAGAGACAGAATTTTCTCATCACCTTGAAAAAGAGAAATCAGAAAAGAATGCCTTACATTGCAGAATACTCGAAAAGGCCATAATACGGGTTGAACATTTCTTTGGACAGAAGGAAGAACCATTCACGGGCCAGACCACCGTAGTCCAGACCGACTTCACCTTCAAATTCTATCCAAAGCTTTGTTTTGAGTAAGTCTATTCGATTGACGGAGCTAATTATTCTGTAGGAGTCTTCCAGGATTGTCGACCTTCTTACTTTAATTTCGAACTTATTCGGTGAATTCGTCTGGAAAAAAAGAAGAGAAATAAAAAAATGAATTCGACATTTAAACGAGGAAACGGATTGTTCTGTTTGATTCATGAATGTCGGCTGATAGGAGCCTTCTGAAATAAATGACTTTGCTTCTTATGTTCAATTACTATCTGATCACAGAATTCATTAATGATCCGATCTGCTGAACTCTACCATTAAGTTTTCTTGCAGGAATTTTCCTGGTAAAATAATCCTCTAAATTATGATGGTTTACAATTAATAACGGGAAATAAGCTACATAAATTTTAAAATGTCTTGGGTGCTTTTGAAACAATTTGTAATCAGGACTGTCTTTTGACGAACAATTCTTAACATGACAAGTTTTGAAATAACCTGTTTAATCTTTAGAACTGAATCCAAATAAATTATCATTGGTACTAAAGGTAGAATTAAGATGTCTGAAAATACCCCCGGAAGTAAATCCTCTTTAAGGAGCTCTCTCTTTTTTAAATTTTGATTTATTTTCGCTGTTTCAAGTTAGTTCTGAGTTGATAGTTACCTAAATTTTTCTGAGGATTGTATGATTCTTCTAGGGCTCTAAACTTTTCTGTTCTGAATCAAGCCATTACTTATGCTGATTCTTGATTTTCTTTACATTCTGTAGCATCAAAACGATTTTGATAAATGTAACACCAGGTAATAGGAGATATTACGACAGGGAAATTAAAGAGGAAATTTATACTTACAGGTTTTCTTAATTGTGATTTCAAATATTCATACTTTCGTTTATAATCTCTTGAATAAGGCACAGCCTGGAAAGAAAAAAAAAGTTTCATTTGATAATTAGACTACAGATAAAGCTAAAACTTAAAAAATCAGAACAAGTTTGGTTAGTTTAACATATATATTGCGTAAACTTTTAAAAGTTATTACATTCCTTACCAATTTTGTTTGGGATGCTTTGTTTCGGTAGTACCGCTCATGTAGATCGGTTATTAATTTAATAGTAAAACCCAAACCAAAACCAAGTAAACTACAAATAAAAACATAGCCGCATATCATTCCGATACAAAGCATTTAGTGAACACTGCTGTCTCCAAAAACTTTGAGCTGTCAAGAATAAATATTTCTTTATGCTGGAGCACAAATCATCTTTTTTTTTGTTCAAAGAGCTTTTATATCCTAAAAACTTTGCAAAGGAAGCAAGTTCTTAGTAACAAGGGGCTTCTGGAAAATACAAAGAAAATTTTTTTACTGAGAATGTTTGTATTCCACCTGGTGCTTCTAAAAAGCTCTCATCAGCTGTTGATTTTTAACCTAAAAAAGTACAGTTATTTAATTTCCTGAACAGTTGCCAGATTTCGCTGAAAATCAGCATCCTGTCCGTGAGACTCTATGAAAATGTTGATTTTTCAGAACCATTTGGCAATAGAGCTTTTCAAGGTTGATTAAAGTTGTATGTTGTCTAGATCAACAACAGGGAATGAAGAATACAAACAAAAGATTCTTCACATATTATGTTTTCATTCTTTAAATTTAAGAAAGAGAAAAACAAGCAAAAGATACATAAAATGGTGCTCAAATCAGTTAGTTTCTTATCATGAAACAAGACAGAAAACATTAGAAGATGACTCACCGGCCCGGCAATTAGAGGATTTGATAACCTAGGATCTTCCCACTGTGTGGTTCTAGTATCTGCAAGATACAAAATAAGACAAAATTAGCAAAAATTGATGGAGGGGCAAAAATTTAAAGAATTTGTATCAGGAGTGCAAAAATTGCTCGACTCCGACCGCAAAATGCTGTTGGCAATAAAAGTTGCAATTGAACTTTAGCATTATTTACGTTTTATAAAAATAGCCGCTTTGATTTTCATAAAGTTTCAACAGTTTCAACATTATCAATTCGGTGAGATTTGTTTTGAAAGCATTAAAATCATCAACAGTGACATTTTGAATCAGGGAAAGTGAAATATTTATAACGATCAAAATAATTAAATGCATTCTAGTATTATTGAAAATACTTACTGTGGTCGATGAAGAATATCCTATTATCGGAATGGACTCGTTCTTCCCAACCTTCCGGTAATGGGCCTAATTCATCTTCTGGTTCTTGTCGATGCTCCTCGCTTGTTGAATGTGACTGGTTGGGCATGGGACTTGCCCTCCCTGGCAAACAAGAAACGATCATGAGAAATCAGATGGTGGATACATTCGAGTAAGATAAAACGTATTAGATCTCTCTGCCTGACTCCAACTGAATATTCCAATGCATCTGCCTGAGCTGAGCTTGGATTGATAATCACTAGAGCTTAAGGTGATTCGATGGACGCCATATTTTGTGTCAGAACGGCATGCGATATATCGCATCAATTGGTTCCATATTTTCAGCTACTAGTCATTTTTCTCCAATTTTGAGATCGCAATTCTGTTGTCAGGAGACTAAAGCACTCACTTACCAATTTTAACAAAGAAATTCAACGTAATAAAGGCGCGGTTTTTTTAGAGAGAAAATATCACATTCGAGTACAGTTTCGATATCAGTATCGAATGCAATGTTTTCTCTCTAAAAAAATCCGCGCCTTTATTACGTTGAATTTCTTTGTTAAAATTGGTAAGTGAGTGCTTTAGTCTCCTGACAACAGAATTGCGATCTCAAAATTGGAGAAAAATGACGAGTAGCTGAAAATATGGAACCAATTGATGCGATATATCGCATGCCGTTCTGACACAAAATATGGCGTCCATCGAATCACCTAAAATGTTTTACTTTGATGGGCCTATTGCACGCAAGAGTTACAGCCAAATAAATACACTACTTGTAGATAAAATTGAACGAAAATCACATTGGGCACATCAAAAAAGTCTGAAATTCATTCCTTAGTGCGCAATCTGAGTAGTTTGTAACACACTTTTTCAAGTTCCCTGCGTCTGCGGGCAGTTTTTCTCCGTCACTGTTGACCAGGTTTGCACAGACAGAGGAGTCAGAAAAACTGATCTGAGCAAACAAACGATTCCACTAACTTTTAAAATTGTATGATTTCAATCGTTCTCAAGCCTTTGTTTCCTTTTTCTTTCTTCATTTTACACAGATAAAAGCATTGAATCAATTGAGATCTTACACATGGAGAGTTTATAACAGTTCGCAAGATGGTTTGTATGGGTTAGGTCTCTATCCGGGCAAACCTGACTGCCAGCCATCATGAAAAACTGCCCGCATACGCGATAAATTTGAGAAAGTGTGTTACAGACTAGGCGGATTTCGAGCTAGGGAGTTGATTTCAGACTTTTTGGATGTGATGAACATGATTTTTGAGCGAATTAACCCTCAGAGATGTATTCAGTTGGCTGTATCTCTTGCGTGCGACATACCCATTGATTATTTTTGCATTTTTTGGGCTTTCTTTCCCCACAAAATAATGTGGAGCCATCACTATTTAACCACTTTGTTACATAAAGTGCAAGCCGCATTTTTTGTGTTTTTTTTTGTTTGTTTGTTCATAGATTTTGTAGCAATGGGAGTGAATGCCGAAGCACTGTTGTGCTTAATACATGATACTGTATATGCTTGCAATGAGATAAACTGAAAAGAAGTTAATTCGTGAATACCTGTTCGGGGATCCACCCATGTTGTTGCCCGTGTATTGTGATCTATGAAGAAAACGCGGCCATTCGGCGCCACTTGCAATGACCAACCTGCGGGTAATCCTGCACCACTTGTGTTCTGGTTTGTTGATACAGGAGTGTGAACGACTGGCTAATAAAAAACAAAACAAGATAAAATTAGTAAACGCAGCACGCAGCAATTAAGCAGCCATTTAACTTTACTGCACCTATTTGTTGCTAATATATCCGTCAAGTATAAAGAGTCCTTTCATCTAGGATAGAAAGCCAAGGGCGTTTTCTACTTTATGTGAATGAGAATTCATCATATAAACTTACCCTTTTGTTATATTCCAGGCAAATAGGAAAAAGAGCCTGCAAAAATCCTGGGTGGCTATGTTTTCATTGATTCTTATAAATATTATTTTTGACGATAAATCCGAATTTCAACTTTGTGCCGAAGAATCCACACCGGAAAGCTGCCAAATTTGGAAAAAATGGCCTAAAACTGCCTCTTTTGCCCGTTGTAGCCTACCACTTGCCAAGAATTGCTCTGATGACAAAATTATTAACTCCAAAATTAAAGCTTGCTTGATTTCATATAAAGTTATTACACTAATTTTTTTTTTTCTCAAGACAAAATTAAACGCGCTATGGAGCTGTGATTCAAATCATGAACACACAATTTCGTGTCAAGAAACTATCTATAGCGACTTTGAAAGTTTTTCTCAGCTAAAAATTGAATGAATGAAAAACGGAAAATTGCAGGCATTCTCATTTTTCACAAGCTTTTCAGAGATGAGTTTGAAAAATATCGATCAAAAGCCCCATTATGAAGAATTTCATAAACGTCAGTGATGCCACCCAAAAAAAATGTTCAATATTGGACCTTATTGCAGAACAAATAAAAAAAATAGTCAACTTACAGTGCTATTACTAGTTGGGGTTGCTGCTGCCGCTACTGCTGTACTACTATCAACTGAATCAGTGCTCTGAAAAATAAAAAAATAAGTATCATCTAAGGTCTATCAGGACTAGGTAAATCATTATTACGAGGTGAGCAGATCAATTCAAAAAAATTAAGGAATGGGAAGGGGCTCGAACACCACAATGCAGGCTTCTCTCCTCAAAGTTAAAGCGTATTTTCGTTGATGATCGGTCGAGCCAAAATGCCGCGACAATGGCGGCGAGATGATAATCGGGTTTGAAAACAGACTTTCGAAATTGATGCTGGTTGGATGCCATCATCTTCATCAGGTCATTTCTAAACCCTACTTTTTCTAGGATTATATTTTGGCTCCAACGTTTGCAAGAATTCCACCTTCTACCTGTCCGGTGAGTCCCGATGTTGTTCCGAAAAATTATGATCGCGTCAAAACAAAATACGAAACCGCTTGATCCACCCATTTTGGTTCGACCGATCATCAACGAAAATACGCTTTTATTGTAGGATGCAGTGAACAAATTAAAAATTCCCAAATTTATATAATCACTGTCCAAGTAAAGAGGGTATTACCTGGATATTATTATTTTTTTTTTTTTGTCCGGTTTTTCTAGATATCTGAGTTAGAAAACCGGACAAAAAATAATATCCAGGTGATAATAATCCATCCGGTAAAATGATAAAACCATACAATCTAAAGAGAGGGTCTCAATTCCATAAGAAACTTTCGATGATGATCGTTTCGATTCTGTGACGTTTCCAGGTGATCGAGAAGACAGCTTTTGATTCTAAAAATCTGAGATTAGGAATTGAAAACAATCGATACACTGAATGCAGGCGGGATGCTTTTCAGTCGCAATGTCTCAGAATCTCTGTTGACACTTCAATTATAACAAGGAAAGCAAATGCATGTAATTCGTTGAAAACATTACTGAATATTCTATGATTCCAGAATATTCATACTGATTAATTTCAGGAAAATAATCTGTTAAATACCCCTATTAAATTCAAAATAATAATAGAGATTCTGAAATGCCGCAACCGAAAAGTATCTTTCTGACATTCAGCGCCTTAATTATAAACAAATACAAAAAAGAGATGTTGTCCTATAATTAATAATTGAAAATACACTAAAAATGACACTTCATAATTTTAGGAAGCATAAACTAAAAAAGTCAAGGATTTTGAGAGGAGAGACACAAATACCTTAAACAATGCTTTTATAACTTCAGCAGAGATTTTTTTAGAATTAGTAGAATTTTGTCCAAATTTCTCTGCGAGTAAAATGAAAGAGAACTTTGACAAAGAAAGCAGGTAGTTACAGAAATACACTGCACAGTCACGACATTTTTTTGATCAACCCAATGATAAAATTACAGGATCCTCAAAGATACCGTAACTGCCAAAAAACAAGTATTTAACCGTTTGAGGAAGCTAAGATCTCAAATGCTACGGGGGAAGAAAGTCATTACAAAAATCTACAAATGGAGATTTTCAATCAAAGACTGAGACTGTCCAGCTCAAAAATACTTAGAAATATTACATGGGAAACATTCTAATTAACAGATCTTGTGCGATGGACAAAATCTAGATTCACGACTCTAATATCCAATGGATGACGGGGCAAGGAATCTATGGAAAAAGCGGCAACCACTGCTACAAGGAAATCTGAGCAGTGTTTACCTCCTCCAGATTGAACCAGGTCAAACGACCCAGTTCTTCATCTTCATTATCGTTTACATCGCTGTCATACTCAAGGTCATTCTCTAAGGTTTGCTCTTCGCTCGATGCATCAAAATCACCGTTCAGCCTGTGATCTGTGTTTGACGAATCACTTTCCTTCGAGATTTAAACAAAAAAACATGCAACTATTTTGTTTACTTCAAAGCAAAAAAAAAAAAATTAAAAGGAACCTAACATAAAAAACCTGATATTTCATAGAGTCCCTTTATACTGAGAGTCAAGACAATTTGAATCCATTTCTGATTGGTTCCCGTATATTAGGCCTCCACAGTGTCACAAACGGGAATAAAGATTACATTTTCACCAATTGCAAAGATTATAATCTGGAATGGACCAGGGAATTACGGGTTCGGCAAGGAACAAACGGAATGAGAGGAGGAACGGAGAAAGGCATTTGAGAATGGGCCGATCAAAGATTACGAAAAACGTTCAATTTCTGTAATCTTTATTCCCGTTTGTGACATCCATGAGCCGAATTGTCTTGACTCTCAGTATATAGGGACTCTAATATTTCAGGGAAACAGATACTTAAATGATAGTTAATCAATTAAATGTGCCATTCATCATAACGGAAACCACAAAGAGGAACAGTCTGGTCTGGAAACGGGTGATGTTGATTGGGTTGCGTCAGGTCAAGATTGACATAGTCTTCAATTTATTTTTTTTTTTTTTTTTCAATATTTAGGGTACATCAACTTACGGTAAGATACATAGGATCTATATGAATGTTTGATAAGAATATCTTAAATATGTATACGTAGATCAGAAATGCCCGAGAGGACATAATAAGAAATCCAATTCCCAGGAAGGCAAATGGTCAGTAAAAGGAAGAGTTCTTCTAGGAGTCATGCAAATTTCTATTCAAATATTAATTCTACGAGCAAAATATTTATTTTCACCCGTTGAAATTCACAAAGACCGCAGACACAAAATGTCTGAAAATGTGATCTTTTTATGAATTTCTCGTGCACAGCAAAAAAAATCTCAAAAACAAGTAACCTGCTTTGAATGATGATATTTCAAGTTCATTGGAATGAAAGAGAGTGATTAAATTTTACGGAAAACTGAAATTTAAAAGTGGGAAACAGGAAAAGGAATTTTTTTCGTTACCTGTAAACTATTTTCTCTGCGGTCATTGTCAGCACTAATGTGAAATCTTCTTTGAAACTCTGTGGCGGCTGTCTCTAGACTTTGATTATTCGGGACCTCCTGAGCCCTACAATGCAAAAAATACAGACCTCAAATTTAGATGCATGTCAATTATACTAAGAAAGCATATTAATAAGAATCATTGAATTGACCACAAGACAGAGTAAGAGATTAATCATAAAAGAGAATTCTGCAAAAAAAACCGGCTTTGTTGCTAACTAAAAGTTGATAGAATCTTTACGACCTCTTAGACACCATGAGCTTTGAAAAGCGTGCTGTCAACACTCCAATTTTGAGAAAAAGGGAGGTAAAAAGTGAATTTTCCAGCATTTTTTTGTAGTACTAGGTAAATATTTCGCAAATTCTGATTGGTAATTAATGAGAGATTTTGAGTTCTTGCCAGCAAGGGCAATAAGACAGACCAAAATGATCTAATTCCTCCAAATAATAACAACTTGCTGTGCAGTGTCCACACACGCTGATAGCCTGCTGCAAGAATTCATTTAAACACATCTAATTTTGAAGATTTTTTCGTATTGCATAAAAAGAAATTCAGGTGAAGTGAAGATGCTTACTGTTGTAGGGTCGGACGTTCCCACTGCGTAGAGCGTGCTATGTGATTGACGTAGTAGGTTCTTCCATTGGCATCCTGTCGCTCTTCCCATCCAGGCGGAAGAGCATTTGGCTGTTCCACGTTACCAACGAACACAGGCTGATTAAATGTACATCGGAAATAATGGCGTTACTAAACATCTAGTAGTGCGGCAGTTTTTCATGGCAATGTGCTGGCATCATGCATAATATCATGCGAATTTTTAACTTAGAGGGTTTTCTAATCTTAGGATTCTTCGTCACTCTGACATTCCCTCATTCTCCAGGTTCATTTTTTCCAAATCAAAAGAAATGTAAAAATAAACATAGCTCTGCACAAAATAATGCGGATCAGTAGGGGCTTGAACTTCTGAGGGGAAAAATTCACTGAAGACAGGTAAAGGCACTCCTAGGCTCAATATCAAAGCCGAGCGAAGCTATGCAAAAAATCTTATTCTTGCACAGGAGTGCATGAATATCTCGTTTACACTAATCTTCTCCCTGATTGTTTCTTGAAGAATTTTTTGTACTGACTTTCCCGGCTTTTCGGGTCACTAGAAACCCTGGCCTTTTTTTGTACGTTTTACCTTTTGGGCAGGATACCTAGGAAAAATCGCTTAAGAAGGCAACATTTTAAGTTGGAAACATTGGTATGCAGTAGTAAAATTCAGCTTAAAGGAGGCAAGACTGTACTTTCAGATCTCTTAGCAGTAAAAATATTTTCAATTTTTAACTTAATATTACGATTTACTGCTAACTTCAAGTCCTCCTCCATAAGGAACAGAATAAGAAAAATTCATTGAGCTGCAGGCTGATTGTTGAAATAGATAGACAAAGCTACAGACGAAGAAGACAAAAGTGATATGGAGGGATTCTATTGGTGGAAGCGGATGGTTGCAATGGACAAAGAAGGCAGATAAAAGACTAACTATCTGCAACCCATGAAAGACTCTAAAATTATTCCATAATTTTCTCCCTTAGTCTATGGGAACCCACCATTTCAACCAGTAGGATTGCTCCATACTCCCTTTGTCCTCTTTATATATTGCTTTGTCTGTCAATTTCAACAATCAGCAAGCTGTTGGGGTATAAAATTCTCAACCTCATTTTTAGACTATGAAATAAAAGGTATAAAAGATGCGTCAATGAATTTTGTGATGTTGGAAATTTTGTTTTGTTCATCAGACACCTCTTTCTTGAGTATTATATTTTCTTGTATTGCTAGGCAGAGTTTAAAATTTAAAAGGAAAAACTCAATGATCAGATTAAAGGATGTAAGCCTGAAACTAGAAGAAAAAAAAAGATAGAGAAAGCAGAGGAATGCAAAAGAATAGAAGCAAAATACGTGCATATACCTGAGCAGGCGTTTCGACAGCTGTCTCTTGGTCGACCATTTCCCACCCGTACTCTTCTTGTAGACTGCCAACATCATCACTAGGAACTCTCTCACCAGGTAAAAACGCGTGGTACAGCTCTAGGTTACCTTTCACACGAGACCTGACGCCACGCAATCCACTGAAAAGAAAAAAAGAGAAACATTAGGGACCTAAAAAGTTTCGATAAACAAATAAAACCCATAAACCACCTCTTTTCCTTTAAATATGAACTTCTATAAAATTTTAAGAGATATAATGGGTGGATATAACGCCAAAATAGCAAAAATATTTGGAATTGTGAATGAAAACTATTTTTACCAAAATGTCAAGATTTTCTTACTATATAAATCACTATGATTCTTTTCCTGCAGCAACAAAAATTATATAGGCTAAGCTCTGCAACAAAGCACAAACTACATGAAGAGAGTTGGCATATTTTCTTTTCTTCATTTCACTTTAACTTTTTGACAGCCATTTTGTGCTCATGAGCTTGGCATCAGGGTATCTCTTCCATTCTTATAGGTTCCTCTTGACAAACGTTTGCTCCAAATCATACTCCATAATATAAAATCACAAGAATGCCTTGTAACAAATAATGCCTGAGAAGTAAAGCGCCTCCCGGCAGGAGGGGGGGGGGGGGCGCAAAGCAGTCAGGGAGTGTAGTAGCCTCCCAGTCAATGATAACACATAATTGCAGAAACCAACATAATGTACTACACATTATCTGTCAGCTGAAAATCATTTTCAACTCTGGTTTTAGAGTTTTCTCAATTCAAAGTTTCCCCTTTTTTGGCATCTTTTCCACGCAAGGTAGACAAAAAAAACGTTTGTCAGTCACAACTTGTTAAAACAAACTCGGGGAAGAATGAGGTGAATGGTAACAACTGTGCATTGAAGTATGGACATTTAGTACATTAATGTTATGTGCTCATTTTATTCAATGGTGAATGACTTTTCACCCAATCACAATGCCTAGACTTTACGAAGAGTGATCGTTCAAACCTGTGCCATTTTCGTGTTTGTGCAAAGAAGCATCTTGAACAGAATCCGTATTTACACATCTGAAAATTGCTCAGGGAAAAAGAGAAAAGAAAAAACCCCGATGGAGTAGCACTAAGCCACGGTAAAAGAGATTAGTATAAATAACTCAACAACTCCACTCTTGACTGAGCTGGATAATTAACCACATTGCCAACATGTGCTCATTGAGTGATGCCCGCTAATTTTAAAACTAATGGGTGAGACTCCTTAGAAATTCCTCAATTAAGCTGATAGGCGTTATTTTCAATACTCCCTGACAAGTTAAAACACCTCTTACAATTAGCTTGATCAAATCTGATAACAGCTGCTGATAAGACAGAAGTAAAGAATTACTAACACTCAGAAAATTGCATCACTTCATATACAACACAGTATGCACTCACGTTTTTTCTTGATGATCTGTGAGTGTAAACTCCTCCAGATTCATTTGGAGAATAGATAGGTGTAATCAGTGAATTACAGGTTAAAAAAGGGTGAAAAAGTTCACATTCCAAGATGCAAAATTTTCATGATAGGAGAAATGTAGAGGGATATTTTAGACTGCATTTTGCAATTTGGAGCAAAAACTTCTGACTTAGTTTAGAAACAACGTATGTACCATTAATAGAGAAAACATTAGTGTAGTGCCACTAAAGACAAATACGTTTTATGGATAAGCCATAGATTATAGTTCCGAGTTGAAGAATGCAGAGTACTTGATTTTCTTTGTTCGTCAATATTACTGTTGTGTTGTTGATGTAGTTCCTCATTTTTCTACTGTCTTCTAGTGTCTATTTTCTTTTGAATCCCCACAACTTGGGATATTTTCTGGTATTATTTGCCACAGGATGCAAAAATGCTGGATCGCCAGAAACAGTCAGCATTACGCAGACTTTGTCATTGATTTCGTATAATACACAGGTAAAATATCAAATCAGGCATTTTGTCAAATACCTAGGCAAAATGTCAAACATTCTCACTCAGATTGAAATTTTGACTCTCTGCTAATTTTGGACAAAATAATATTTTTAAAAATTTGCATCATTGTATGGATTCTGTATTAATTTTTAGCCCAGAAAAAAAAAAAAAAAACATTAATTTCAAAAGGTACGGTATTTTTTAAAAAACAGGATTTTCACAGTTTTTACAGTTGAAACTGTTAAAAGTACATGAGGAGCATTTCGAAAATAAAAATACAAAGATAGTTCGTACCTAGTTTGATGAATTCTTATTTTAAAAAAATTGAGAATTCGAGAGCTCTTTGTCCAAGTACATAAGAAACTTCAAGAACTTTCGCAATTACACTATCTGCCTTGGCATTTCATAAAATGCCTGATTTGACTATTCGCCTGCAATGCATGCATTCAGACTTAAAATGTTAAAGTATAATGAGTTCAAGTAACCTGCGAGGGCGCAAAATATAAAATTTTGGGGGTATCACACGGCCTTCAACTTCTTTTGGTAGGTTGGACAGGTAGAGCTCCACCATACCAAGAAAATCATCTCTTGTCAGTCTATTCTCATCAAAAACCTGAAGAACTAACTTGTGCTCAGCTGGTTTGACCTGCAAAAACATTACATTTCAATTTCATTGGTGGTCAAAAAAGCAAGGAACCGCTGACATACAAAAAATTCAATACCTTGTTAATGATGGGCCGCTAGTTTTGAGCTAGAAAAAAACCTCACATGTTTCCTCTTCAAAATCTCAAAAATTAGACAGACCTCATTAAGACTTAAACTTAAAATTGTACTTATCGAATTGAAAATTAAAACCAAATTGCTGGATTGGAATACTTTTTCCTTAATACAGGAGTTGCCCGGGGAATTCCAAAACAATACTTTCTCTAACCTAGGATAGCGAGAAAGTAAAAAGTATTAATGTCAAGATAAAAAGATAAACAATCATTCAATTCATATACTTAATCTGGTTTTATTTCCCCTTTTTGGAACATTTTGACTAAAAATCAGACGAAATTTGGGAATCTTGAGTTTTGAATGTAAATAACCACATGCACACAAATTTTCTTTGCGTTGTAGTTAGAGTCAGGTGGGAAGGGGGGGAGGAGCATGAACTCATTTCTAAATCTAAGTACAATGAAGCAATTACTCTCTCCCTTCAACATTAGTCTTAAGGACGAGTGGTGTTCACATTTTATCAAAAAGTCAAAACCTGACTACCAAATTAATGGCTTAAGCTTGCGGTTAAAAATGATAGAAGCAAAGGAAAAGAAACAAATTGTTTCGAGGAATGGGAAAAACAGGGAGGAAAGTAGATAGGCACTTGGTGGGTTTCTTCACACTGAGGGTGGAGGATGGAGGTGGTGAGGCAGGGTGTTTTAATAGCCGGTTAAGTGATGCTATCACAAATGCTACAAACTTGCTTCATTCAATAGCCGACAAATCAATTCTTCATAATTGCACTTCTTTTGCAGACCGAGAGAATTAATACAACAACTGTGCTTGTTACAGGAGGCAGTGACTACGGAGCCGAGAGCTGTGCAAGAGGAAAGGGAGGGCTTCATGATTTTTTCTTTCTTGGAAAAGGAAAAAAAGTAAAATTTTATTTTCGGAGAATGAAGAAAAAATCTATTTGGGGAAATTTTAATAATGACATCGATTTTTTGACAAGAAGTCTCGAATTCTGGAATTTTCTCATTCCCAAACTTATAAACAACTTAATGAGATTGGTTTTTTTTTGTACTTGATTTTCAAAAGAGAAAGTTTTTTTTCTCCGATGTTGGATTTAAATTTTGAGTAATTGGTGAGACTTTTGGTAGTCCATTTTTGGATGGAATCAGATCCATTTCTTATGTTTGCGGTAAGTTTGCTCACCTGAGAAAGTACATTTATGCTAAAATATTTTTAAAAAAATGTAGCTTTTATAAAAAGAAAAACAGACAAAATTGCAAAACTTACTCGAAAAATAAATTCTTCATGCCAACTGGGATTTAAAGTCTGAAAGGAGAAAGAAAAAAATTATCAGCACAGAGTAATTTATTCCTGATGCACAAGAGAGAAATCTGCAAACTCTTTACGAGCATTTTTAGGCATGTAAAATTTCATTCACTGGTCTATTTGCTGGTAAGTTTCTACCCTGAATGGACTCAGATCAACAGAAATGCATCAAAATGAATAGAGTTAAAACTGAGTAAATAAGGTTTAAAGTTTTATTCCTTCATAAGACTGAATATTAAGGACAAAGTTTAATTACTATTTCCTCGTTTAAAACATTTTTTCTTGACTTTTAATTACTACCACTACTACAACTTTAAATTACTTTCATCTCATTTTTTCAAAGAAATAAACTTGGTGCGTTTCCATTTGACTCAATTGGACGTATTTCTGCCAAACAGAACTATGTGCAGTAAGGCAATGAAACCCATAAGAATATGTGCATAACAGGGCTCACGTCATAATGCACTTAGTTTTGCTTGGCAGAAATACGTCCAATTCAAATTACCACATTCAAAAATATTAGGGAAGATTTTTTTTCAATGCTTCAGTCCATCTATTAGCATTGAATGTATGAATAAAAAATCACCCGCACCATAGGTTATTTTGCTGTGATAAATTTGGTAAACAAAATGTTCGATTCTCTCTTTGCCTTTAATGTATGTACAAAAATTAATTTTTCAATTTCATTCAATTTATATTCATTGATCCTTTCAAGTGAATATCAGACCAATATTGATGTGAAGGATGAAATAGTTGACATCATAACAAGGAGGCTCTATTGTGAAGTTCCAGTGATTTTCCTGGTTAAATATGTAACCGTTTAAACAAACCCTGAGAAGAGATTTTAGGCAAACATGGTGGAGACTAAAATCAAGAATTGATATTACCAGGGTTTTTTTTGCTTTAAAAAAGACAACCTTTGACTGTTATTGAAGAGAAGAACTTAGCATTCAAAGCAGTCTTCTCTTCATGTGAAAAAATACCCTTACTTTTCCAAGTTTTCTATGATTGCATGTCGCCACTTTGAAGAACATTCCTCCAATTTTTTGTCGCAATAAAAGAAAATATTGAGAAAAATTTGTGACCCAAACATACGTTGGATCCATTAGAAAAAAGGGACACATGATTTTATACTTATAAAAACACAACAGAGATGAGAGAGGTACTTACTTTTTTCTTAGTTTTGGTGAGAACTGAGTCAATTGTTACATTTCCATTGATTGTGTTAAGATCTATTTTGACATAAGGATCGCTGGAACAAAAATTTAGAAAGAACTTGAGTATGATTAAAAATACATTATGGCCTCAGAAAGCAAGATTCCGATGGCTCCTGGAAAATTTTATTCAAAAAATTTTGCTGTTTCCATATTTAACGAGTGACTTTAAAGATCAGTAAGAAAATTATGAATAAAGAAGTATTCATGGGTAGAGTGATGGGATAATGGACAAATTCTAAATTGCAGAATCTTCCATTACTTGCGTACGTTGTTTCTTGTAAGGAACGTGTCCATTTCCAAATAGTGCCAAAATAATAGTAGATATCATCATGTTCCTCAAGAATCATTTAAAACTGCACATGTTTCTATTTGGAAAAAACTCGTTCATGTATGTTTTTGTTCCCAATTTCCACACAGCAAAAAAAAAAAAAAAAAAAAAAAAGGACGAAAGCTTCTTAAATCAACATTGAAGCTGAAAACTGGCAACTGATATCAATATTTTTCTAATTTGTTGAGAGGAGAAACGGCCTCCCCCCTTTTTTCCCCTTAGAATGAATGGGTGTAAACATCAACATCTGGTTCCGCAGTTCAGCGCTGAAATTTTCAATACCTCATGGCTGATCAAATCATTCCTCACTCAGAGAGAAAAAATTCCTTCAAAACTAAACTTTAAAAGTACTATTATGAGCGACGACTTGTCACTATTTTGAGAGCAGACGTTCAAATTGCAAAAATAAATGTCAGGATAAAGTTGGGAAAAGTTCTCCTGAAAGATGCTATAATCTCAGATAAGTGGATTGATAATATTGAATACCATGTAACTGGGTCAAGAATGACTCGTGCAAAACAGACCGTCTATAATTAACAGGAAAACAATCTATTTTAAAATAAAATCTTACACTCTTCAATATCCCTATTCAGCTCATCTTTTCAATATGTAATGAAATTATTCTGTGAAAATATAAAATTGCAAAGAAAATGTGACGGAGAGTTGCTATCAGAAACTAGGGTAATTTTAAATTTTTCGTTCCACATTTAAGACATTCTCGATTAGGTTACAAAAAGGGTGGCTTTGAAAAACTCAACAATACTTATCTTTTCGACCTAATGGATTTTATATGGGGGCTTAGGATGGCATTTCTTAATTCATAATAGTATTTTTCATGCAATTTCTGGGACTGACTATACCTATTCACTTCTTATTCCTAAAGCTATTCAATGTTCTGAACTGTGCTACATCTCCCTTCCCCCAACTTTATTTACTCCCATTCTTTGTTGCAAACTAGATAAAAAAATTTCATGGCATAATAGATACATTAAAACTTAACTGAGAGAGCTCATACATTATTAATGCTGCCATACTGAGGAAGAGAGCCGTATGAGCATTCGAGAGTTGCCAAATTTCCTTTGATAGAAAGTTTATTTTTGAGTAAAGATATGTGTATTTTTCCCTGAAATTTTCAGGAACTTTAGGTGAAATTGCAAACAAAATTATCTGAAAAACTGGAAAGAAGATATTCAGAAGTTTACCGACAAATTTGTGTTTCATCAAAGGAAGTTTGGCGACGCTTGAAGGTTCATACGACGTTTTTCCTTAGCGCGGCAGAATGAAGGAGAAGACTCACTGAACTTACAATATTGGGCAGTTGTGACAGTTGAGAGCAAAATCATTCAATCAACTAAAAAATCTAACTGAACTCAACGACCTTGAGAGTCGAACAACTTCTTTCCCCCCAACATTAATTCCTTTCTTTCTTATTTTCTTTTGACTCAGACCCAGTGCTTGTAAAAACAGGTTTAACAAGGAAATAACGAATCTGTCTCTCACTTGGACAAAAGATATGGTTAATTGGCTCTTTGAAATGTCACAATGGGAAAAATTAGACAAGCGAAAGTAACACTCAGGAGGGGCAGAAGGAGGGTCACAGCAGGAAGGAAAATTGGACTGCATTTTGCAATTTGGAACTATAAATTCTGGCTCATCTGAAAAAACACTTATGTGCATAGGGAAACTAATGGCACACACGGTGTTTTTAAACCGGGCCAGATTTATAGTTCCAAATTGCAAAACGCAGTCTACTTAGTGTGGCACCACTGTATAAACTTCTCTTTTTCTCTAGAGCAAACCTGAACTTGGCTTTTTACTTAAATGAGGATTTAACTACTGCAGGTTTAACACCTAAATTGAGTAATCTAAGTTCTTCTTTGGTGTGGACACCGAATTTTCCTATGAGAAAAATGCACATATTGATGGTGAAACTAGAAAATCTTGAAGGTATCTAAATTGCAGTGATGCAAAAATTTCATTCTTACTTTATTGCTTCCAAGGAAAATGATAAAAATTTAGGGCTTGAAATTTTTTGCAAAATAATTTCAATCGGAAAATACATTGATGAATAAATATGTCCATTCAATGTGTGTGTGATTGAGTCAGAAAATGTAGTTATTTTAGATTGCAACATTGTAAGTTTTAGCGCATCTCTAAAATCTTCGAGGAAAAACTAATTAACATTTCTTTCAAATTTGTTTTTAATTTTTCTCCCTTGTTTTGAAAAATTTACTCAAAATTGCAAGTACAAATTTTGATTGTTTTTCCTTGAAGAAAAATGAAACATTATGGGAGATTTTTCAATGTTGCGATTGAGATGTGCATTTTTCAAACTGTGCTATAAATGTATTGCAGAGGGTTTCAATAAACTATTATAATTAATTTTCGATTTTTAAAAAAGAGCATCCGAAAAGATTCCCAAATCAGTGATCGAGAGACAGGATTCTCTGGTTACACTATCAATATATTCCTTCTTCTTAAAATAATTTCTCCTTTTTTGCGGATAGATAAGTGAAGAGCATTGTAATAAAATTCCTTATCCTTATCAATAGAAAAGTAGCACCTTGAAGCAACCTGTTGGGCTGTTTCTTCATGTTTTGTGTTTATTCATAAAATTATTAACATATATTTTATTTTAACTTTCTTCCCTGCAGTTTCAAAAACTTCAGAGAAAACTTAAACACTCATGAAAGATTTGAATAAAATCTTGTGTTAAGAAAATTACACTATAAAAGGTAAAATAAGAAACGTACCTGGCTCCAAAAATATCTTTCTTGGCAAGTTCATGTCCCGCAATGACCTTCAGCCGAAGTTGGTTGGTTCCTTCCTCAGCCTGCAGAAAACATGAACATCAAAAAGTCAACAAAAATCCATAAAAACTTGCTAAAATACACATCTAAACGAAGAAACAGTACCTATGCAAAAACTTTTAGAGATTGACAGAACTTCATAAATGGACCGCGTTAAACAGAAAGGAACCAAGCCACATCAGCCATTGCCAAATTTAACAGGGAGATTTCATTTTTTACGAGAGAACATCTGCGCAGATTCCTTTGAAAATTTTAGGGAATTCTGTGGAAGAAATTCACTGAAATTTGCACAAAAATCTGCACAACCGCTTGCATAAAAAAAATTAAATTGCCCGCTCAGATTTGGCAATAGCTGATGTGGCTTGGTTCCTTTCTGTTTAACGCGGTCCAAATATATATAAAAAAAATCGGAAATGCCAATACTTCTAAGGATATTAATTTCAAGAGCTGTAAAATGCATAAAGTACATAACCCGGGAAACTTTAAAAGTGGGTTGCTATAGGCTATACTCACCAACAGACTCTTACATTTGGTTTGGCCTTCAGACTCGGACCCTCCTCTGGAATTTTTGAGCCAGGGATGATAATCTCTCTCAACACTCCGTACTTTTTTAACCTAATTCATGTCCTACAGTTACAACACATGTAAGGACAACAAAATGTTAACCGAGAGTAAATTGCGTCATTCGATCACTATTAATACCATTTTGATCTCAACCATAATTTCTACAATTTTTGAAAAATTAAACACACAGCCAATAGTGTAGTTTCCCACATTTAATAGTATCCTATCCTGAAAAGTCAACTACGTAACCATGAATGTTTCCTCTTGCACAGTGCATCAATGAGTCATCCTATTACGCAATCTCCTGGTCTACAATGCAATTGGTTAGACAGGGTATTTCCAAAGCCTAGCATGCTAAAAACTTACTGCTCGGGGCTCAGTAGTACTGGCGGGCAGCAATATGTGTATTTGTGATGCCTACAAACTACTTAAAAGCCCAAAAAACGCCTGCCCGTCTAATGCTTTCCTGCAGAGCTAGGTATAATGAGAAGATCTGGATTGACAGAGAGGCGTAGTATGAATTTGTAAGCAGTTTACAAGAAAAACTAACAAGATACAAGGTAACTTTGGGGCAAACAAAAGATTATCAAATGCGATGGAAGTTTTATTAGGTTTGCGATGGACTTCGTGCGACTGGCGTATGCTGTATTGATAAGAGCGTTGGTTTTGTGCGCCGGTAACCTGTTGGGTGCCAAGGCTGATTTGGGATTTACGGTTTTGACAGGTAAGGTTCGACGAGGAGTAAAACATTGGATAACTTGACTGGGAGAGGTATGACAAAACATTTTTAGACATGCGAAGATACCCAAAATGAGCCCTCTCGATGATTCCTGAGACTCTAGTCGTAAGGGTGCAGGGTAATGACAGAAGCTGATACAACTGAAATTCTTCATGTGATAATGCCAAACGAAGTAAGCGAAAGGTATTTCAGGGCGGATTTAAGACAATAATATTAGTGCCAGGTGTATATGTCAGAGATAACCAACAAAACTGATAACATCAACTGCCCACTATGGGCTTCATGGGATGGGGAAGGCGAATAGGCTGGCTCCTCAAATTTCAAAACTATGCGGTAGTTTTTGCTTCTTTAAATGACGTGAGAATGGATTAATAAAAACTTACACGGCCAGAAGTTCCAGGTAAAGGGCGGTATCCATAGCACCTATTCCTATCAGCCATTGAGGAAGATGGTAAGTAGCTGAATTATAGACGGTAATCCTATCTTATTATGAAAACTTTGATTTTAGAGCACATTCCGGGAAATACGTAGAGTCGAAAAGAGATCACTTAAGAACGATTAAAGCTGCCAAAATCGAAGATATCCCGGAAATTCGTCTCAATACATACAGCCACATATCAGTTCGCGATCCTCACAAAAATACAGCTGTTCCGGGCATTTTATTTTGACAAGTGTACCAACAACATTTCAAGTTCAACCTTGTTTTTCGAAATTTGCAGCAGCTTCAAAATTGTAAAATTGCATTGAAAATGTTTGTTAAATTTATGGGGTGTAAAGTATGATGCATATTCACTATTTAAAAGGAAAATTTATCGGATCGTAGATTAATTTGTGCAGTGTCAAAACATTGCGAGCATCGCAATGCACGATGGAATGTTGGTATGCCCGATCGGTGCAAATTTTGAGCGCCATCAATTTGAAAATTATGCAAATTTTTATAAACACGGAAGAAATTTTTCCAAAATCAATGAGAATGTGACTGGGTAATGATTTCCTGCAGAAAAATAAGTCGCTAAATCCTCCTCAAGGCAAGTATGAATCTAGAACCTATCTTCGGAATTACGTATGCGGTGTTCCAAAATAGTTGCCTCATCCATGCAACAGCTGCTCATTTAAGTATTGTTAGTGGGGCTAATTTATCTGATTGAGAGGGTCCTTCTCCACTTTTTTGGACGGTTATCAAATAAATGTCATTAGAACAAGGGAAAATCATAAGTGCGTCATACGTCATTTTGTGCAATAGGTAATTATCAATCAACCTCCAGAAGCAGGGGCATCATTCTAGCCACATCTGAGAGGATGACGGACGGGGGAGGGGGGGGGGATGAACTTATAAAAATCAAGATTATTTCCTAAAATTGTGAAAAATATGACAAAATACCTATCTTAAAATTTAAAGTGCAAGGAGGAGGGAATATTGCCCAGTTGCGATCTCCAAATGATATCACTTCCAAAAAATTAAATCTGTTAGGAAATTGCTGCAAAATTGCAAATGAGGGGACCTTAGAGCTTTTGTTTTCTCACCTATAACTAAAACTAATTTAATGCATATTCTGAGGAAATTCGCTCCCAAATTCCAATTTTTAAGTATCAAAAAGTCAGTTCGAACTATCTTTCCGCCTTAGGGATCCATGTAGTTTTGAAATTTCAAACACGCATTTCTGCAAGAACTGCACTGGTGCAGCTTGTCCTCCAAGCCCCCCCCCCCCCCCCCCCTGCTTCCATTTAAAACAAATTTATACTAAGAAAATAATTTCGAAAAAATTTTTAAACAAATTTTCCGACGATTTTGTTTGCATTTTAATCTATACTATCTGAAAATTTTACGGAAGAATATGCCTTACATTTCTCAAAAATATATGTTTCATCCTGAGAAATTTGGCAACCCTCGAATGCTCATACGGCGTTATGGCATGCAGTACATCAGTGGAGAAAGTCAAAATACACATATTGATGGTGAAACTCTCAAACCACGTATCTCAGTTTGCGACGTTGCAGACTGCCTGTTATACTACATTTTTTAAAGGAAAAACCATTTAACACATATTCTTGAGAACTTCCGTGATTTTTCTTCACCGTGCAAAGAAAAATTTTTGAACTTCAAGAAATAATATTGATTTGGTGTCCCTCAAAAAAAGAAAGTGGGGAGATTTTCAGATACTGCAAACGAGATACATGGTCCCATACTTTCACCATCGAATCCAATTTGCAACATTGAAGATTCCTTGTCTTGTTTCATTCTTTCAATGGAAATTTGAAATATTTCTACTAAATATTCTTCAATCCACACAGAATAAGCTATCAAACTTTTGAAAATGCTCTCAAAAAATTTCTTTTTTTTAAAAATTAAATGGCAGTATTGAAACGTTACTTACAATCGGGATACTTGGATCGCATTTTGCAAAAGGGTACCTGCGTGATATAACAGGGTTGGAAAAATGTTGCCTCTTCATAATTCTCTAAAAAATCTCCCAGAATATGCTTAGCTTGGAGTGTTTTCTTTCCCACCAAAAAATTGTTAATTTTAATGTAAAACAATTGTGTAAATTTTAATACTTAATGTACATATATTAAGTATTTTTAAAAGAAAAGAAGAAGTTGCACAATTTTGAAAACAATGTTGGTTCCTTTTTGCCAAATGCGATTCACTTGTTTTCGACTTCCACCATGAATGTGTGGCCTGATTTTTAATTTAACTCTATTCATAAACTTTTCCTTAGAATGAGCCTTGAATTTAAAGTCAAGGAGAACAAAATTAAAAGTCCAAATACTCACCAAGGTAACCCCAACAGGTGGCACACAAACAGATCTCCTACTGGGTCTGACTGGCCGAGCAGGGACGGAGATGAGCCCAAGGGGCGCTCCACCAGTTGATCTTCGACGACTTGGCGCATCCGCTGTTTGCTGAGTTTCAGGTATCGAGGCCTGAGAACTCGTAGGGGTATGGAACCTACCAAGATTTGTCCTCGTCTTCATCATAGTTTCACAGTTCTTAGGTGTTTTGATCAAATAAAACAGTCACTAGTCACGGTGTAATGGACACGCACTGAATTCAGATTCACAAAATTCATACTCACTGCACCCAAGTTCTAGTTTATTCTTCTCATCTCTGGGAGAGGCCTTTAAAAAGGCAAATTAGGGAAGATCGTGCTTCTAAAAGAATTCTGATGCTGTGAAGTTAAAAGGATGTCACTGCAACGATTGAAACGATTAATAAGTAATTTATAGGTTCATAATTCAAAATTTGAAACCTCTACAACTTGGTAAAAAATGAAATTCGAAAAATATTTGATTTGTAGAAAAATTCATCTCGTATGTCTCAATAATTTGATTTCGTGTTTTTCGTACATTGCATCAGTTTAAATAAAAGTAGACACACTATTTTGCTTCTGTTACCGTAAAATGAAAGTTTATGATAAATTTCACTGAAAGGATACGTGCATTTTCATTTTTCCTTTTCACTACTGGTGGAGTAGTTTGAGATTTTGCTTTAAAAAAATATGGCTGCCTTCCACTTTCACTCATTTAAAATTGAAGATATGTATGCACAAATCCCGGTCAAAAGATGGTTCGTAGTTTAATACTTTTATTCAATACTTGGTTGGATGATTTGCAAAACGAATAGAATTTTTTCGAAGTGGCAAAAAACCACGCAGCACAATAAAATTGATTATTCACACAGAAACCACTAAAAAAAGAAAATGAAATTCAATCTTGATCACAGAATTTATTTTTAGACGAAAGCTCAGCGATAAGAAATCTTTAATTTGATGCAAGAATCAATATTTTCTGTTGCTCCGCTGCTCTCATCGGATAGCACTTTGAAAAGTTCTGAGGGGAATAGCCATCTTGAAAATCACTGGAATTCACTATTTTCAGGAGCTGAGTAGCAGGAGACTTTAAAATAACTTTAGAATTAGTAACATTGTTTCACCGTTCGAAATCAAAGTTACTCCACTGAAATGCACAGATTGTATCTTACTTTACGCACTGGAAAATATAGAAAAACGATTTCCTTGAATTTTTTCAGAAAATAAATTGACAGAGTACAGAGCTCGTTTGCGAAAGCATCATAAGCACTAGCAAAATACTGATAAGGTGGTGACGACTCGGGTGACTTTTGAGCGAGTGATGTGCGTTGCCAGATTGCTTGAGTAACCATTTTTTACAGTGCTCAAAGAGGTAAACAAAAAATGACGATAGAGTCAGAGAGACTATCAAATAACTACTTCCAAAAAAATATAGGATTTCTTCCCATACTATTTTTCTTCACGTTTTAAGCTGGGAGAAAAAAAAGCGAATGCTCACTGGCCGCAACATCAATCGCCATTCTCTCATAAATATTTTTTTAAAAAAAAGTAAGCAGATTAATACATTAAATTGTGATAATCAAACAATTAATGACGGGGGATGTTGTTAATAGGGAACTTCAGATCGGATATTTTAACAAAACGGCAACACACGCACAACTCAGGTCAACAATGTGGCATTAGTTCACTGCTGTTCTGTTACATCTTTTTTTTCTTTATTTTTTTATAAATTTATCTCTACAGTTCCTTTCTCCTCACTAATATGTCAATATGAGGTGTCTATCTATAGCATCTATATTTTTAATTCCATCAAAACGAAACTGGAATCTGAGTGTAATACTCATTGCTCATGGAAGACGTAAAAGGATACCATGAAATGTACACGAATTTATCATTAAAAAATCTGGTGTCAAAGGTAATTACATGTAAAATGTCATTTATAATTGAATTATGGTATCAAAAAATAAAATTTCTACAACAAAGTAGAAAACAATTTGAATCAAAACCAATTAATGAGAATTGCCTCAACAGGATTTGTGCATAGGTATGGCAACAGAGGGTACAGCCACTTGAGAGTTGAAATGAACCAGGGAGGGATTAGTGAGTGCTCATACTTAAAATATCAAACTCTAGTGTCTTGGCAGATAACTGCCTGCTTATTCAATCGCAGTCTTGGATTCTGCTAGCCCTCCCTTGTGTCCAGTCACAATTAGTGACTGATGTTAGTAGAGAGATCAGCTTCCAGGTGGAATAAATCGAACTACTGCAATTTAATTTCCGAGATATTTTCGAATGAGCGATGTCTACTCCCCGTAGAATACTGAGCCCTCCACTAACTTAATTTTTGGGCCACCAAGAGATTTCTCTTTGGCATTCCACTGCAGCACTACAGTAGGTTTGCTATTGACCTCACTCTGATATTGAATGGACCACTGTAGACAGCAAGGAACCACATAAACTATTGCCAAATTTCATTAACAGTTTATTTTTTTACAAGATTCTTTTAAAAATTTTAAAGAATTCGCTTCTTGTTATAGAGGAAAACCCACGAAATTTTGCAAACAAATTCACACTATCGTTCTCCCGTAAAAAAAGTAAATCATTGGATGAAATTTGGCAATGCCTGCTGTGTCTTGGTTTCATTCTGCTTCACGTCTTCTAAATTACAGTCCAGTGGTCTAGGGTTCATGTGTTACCTACACATATTGATCAATCTTTTGTGTGAATTGTCGCAGTTTTTCCTCTATTGTGTTTCTTCAAGAGAAATTGTCAATTCTAAACTCGAAACAAACATAATGACTGAGGCAAAGAAAATTGTGCTCTTGGGACGACGCGCTGCATCATTTACGACAAAGACTTCACAAGAAAAAACTTGTTTCTCTTTAAAAGACAATTTTATTCCTTGTTTACTCTGATAAAAAATATTATAAATTTTATAAAAATTCAATCTTACATACGCACCATAATTGACACAAATAAAATATACACATGAAAACAAAACAAAGAGAGAGAAAACAATAAATTAGAACAAAGGAATAGCAGAGACTTCGCTTTTCAAACCTCACTGAATTCAACCCTCGCACGAGTGCCTCGTGAAGCAAGAGGCTCTGATGAGGTACACACCGATATACCTGCTCACAATAAAGGCTACGGACAATTTTGGGGGACTGACATGGTACACTCTTTGATACTGATTCCTTAGCCTGCCTTGTGAGTTAATTCTTTGAAATTCAATTGCAGAAAAAATAGTATGAAAAAAAAAATGATAATATGGATGAAGAATGAATGAGAAATTGGAGAACTTGTGGAGTTAACGTTGTAAGCTCTAAAAGTTTTCTGATGGTAAAAAATTTCAAGGCCTGAATATTTTTAAGTAATCGAATCATTTTGAAAATTTTAAAGCCCCATTTAAAGTGTAAAAAGATAGTTAGATTTGTTGGTCCACAAGTTAACTTTTATCATCTTCATATGGTTTCAGATTGTAACATAATTTTTATCCCTGACTAAACGCACTTCTATACCACACTTTTTCTATTTTTGTATCATGTTGGCTAAACATTGCGCAATTCTGTCCAGTTGGTATGCTAGGCACTTCAGAAAGAAAGTAACTCTGTTACTATACTTCTGATTCAAAACTTGTTTCAACGTAATTCAATTCAAAATGAATTCCTGTATTTTTTTTGAGGAAGCCATTTGAAGCTGAGATGAAGAATTAAAATTAAAAATTACGGAGGATGGTTTAATTAGTGAAAAAGGTGTCCTGAAAATATTTTTAACTTTATATTTAGATAGAGGCGTGGAAAAAATTCAAAGGTTTGAAAAAGGATGCCTCCAATTACAATAACTTCCTTACAATTATCTAGTCGAACAGTTATGATTATTTTCTCAATAGTGATAACAAGAAATGACAGAAATTAAAAACTGACGATAACAATGCATAGATATCATAAATAACCAATTAAAATTGATAAAAGAGAGATTTACACAGTTATCAGATACAAAAAAGAAAGAAAAAACTCATTAACTGCCACAGTCATGTTTAAAATCATTCACTAATTTGATTCCTGCAATGCTGAACAGTTAAATTATTTGAACTGAAAGACTAACGATTGAAAATTATTTCCTAAACGGCGAAAATTTTAGTAGCCAAGGAGACAAAGAGTTGCTTTTTTACGTGATGAAGACAATCTTTAGAAAGAGGATTTTTGCACAGTTTGGAAGATTTAGAGGACACTCAATGTCATTGATAGCCGAGTAAATAAATAAATAAATCAACCAATTTAGAAATAAAAGAAACAACTTGAAATACCTCTTATGGCAACAACAAGTGTTGCAAAGATGATAGAAAATGAAATAAATAAGTTATCAGATAAAAAAAGTATCATAAACATGTAAAAATTCTAAAAACATGTAATTTTAAGCATATTGCAGCATGACAAAGAAGACAAAAGATAAAAAACAAAACGGTCAACACCTAAAAAGTCTGAAAATTAAACCCTAAGATTTTACAATTTCAATTTCCCTAAATTCCAAGTCCTTGGATAAAAAATAAAATCCTTTGATTTTTGTGCTTGACGAAACAGTCACATGAAAGTATACAGAAGGACAGAGGAATAAATTACACTAAAACATCCTGAATTTTGATTAGAATAACAACATAAAAATGCCTCAAGTATAACGTTAAAATTTACCTTATTTCCTACACTGCCCTGAATTAGACGATAAAACTGTGCGCGTCAGTGTACAGATCAATGGGCTCTAATATTTGCCAGGAACTTCAATGCGTTTCTTCAACAACTCTTGAAAAATGTCTCAAATAGCTATGTAATTAAAGAATCAGGAAGCCAACCGAGTAAAAGTTCCATAATTTGTCTTTAAAAATTTCGTTTATACATACTCAGAGAGCTGATATGTGCATTAACTACGGGTACTCTTTAGGAGTTATGTTCAGATGAAAATAACCGATTTCCTAAAAATTTAGATTTTCATCTTAAAATTTTAAATAATACGTAACAATTCTTTTTTTCTTTTAACAAAATGACATTTGTGGCACAGGGAAACAAAAGAGCTTGAATGTCGAAATAAAACAAATTTTCAAAGGAGAGAATGAAAGTTTGGTTTTGTGTGACTTGCGAGCTGATTATTGACATGATAGACAAACAGAGAATTGAGCAATCGTACTGGTGAAAGTGGGTGGTTGCAGTGGAGTGACCTCATACTCAGTCCATCACTTTCCATCTTATCTTATTCTAAAATAATCACCTGTTTAAACCAATGGAGATGTTGCATGTGTGAGGGATTTACGATTTGACAATTGATTCGTATGTAAAAGTTCGCGAGAAACACGATGGTGACACTTGTTTTCCCTGAAATCATCTCCCAAGCTCAAAAAAAGCTCTCAAGATGAGGCCAAAATGGAGGGGATATCCCACGCTATCCTGAGAGTCCACGTCTACATCAAGACAAACTCTCCATGCAAAGATAGGGAGCAAATACATTGGCAGGGTTGCCGTGTTCTCAGTTTTAAAGTCCCTAAATAAAGAAGCAGCACTGTCAATGTATTTGCTCTCTATCTTTGCATGGAGAGTTTGTCTTGATGTAGAGGTGGACTCTCAGGATAGCGTGGGATATCCCCTCCATTTTGGCCTCAACTCGAGAGCTTTTTTTGAGCTTGGGAGTTGATTTCAGAGAGAACCAGTGTCACCATATATAAATCAACAGTCAAATCGCAAATTCCTCACACATGCAACATCTCCGTTAGGATTGCTCCATTTTACCTTCGACTCCCTTATCTATTGCTTTGTCCATCAATTACAATAATCAGTCCACAATCAAAGTGACTAAAAGTTGGTAACAGTAAAAATTTACATTCTCGGTGACATGAGAAATTGCCAGCAAGCAATCACAGGGACAACTCTTCTTCATGCGAGTCAAAGGTAAAAAGATGTTTCGGCACCTGAGCACTCAACTTTGAATGGCAAATAAACAATGTAAGAAGTTAGAAACAGACAACAAATTACGATGATAAACTCTGGAAAGCAGAAAATTTGAAAACAAACATAAACTTTCTTTATTACACAACAAACAACTGGTAAATCGATAATTTTAGATAGAATTACAAATTATCCTCCTGCTGACAAAACAGAAATTATTTCCTGTTTTTAAAGGTATTCTTTTTATTTCTCTATTCGGATTACGACGCTTAGTTACATTTTAACTGATTACAATATGCTGCCTGCACTGGAAAAAAGGCTGAAAGAATAGCATCTAAATAAGACAAGCTGAGAATTTTTCAAATCAAAGTTTGATCAGTTTATCCAAAATCGATGATCAACAATTCAGATTTCCAACCTTTATAATAAACTGATAAGACGTTGAAATAAGAGAATGGAACGCAAATTCATCATTAAGCCTTTTCATTATTCAATTTGCACTATCGCTTACAGCTCTGTAACTATCTTGCGATTTTTAAAATCAAAATGTTTACATAGATACCAGTGTATGTAAGAAATTACTTTGTTACATACCAAGGGTAGGTACAACATAGATTAAGATTTTATTTCAAACATTTGAGGGGAATAGCTGGAAGTAAATGAAGAGAGAGAGGGGAAAAAATCTTGCTGGAGTCAGTGTTGGTGGAAACTGACCTGTAAAGTAGGAGATATTTGACTCTGGATAATTTTTTTCGTTATGGACTACCACTGGAATTTTTTACAGCGACAAATTGCTAATTCTGCTGTGCCAAGGAAAAACGCTGTAGGAATGAAGGATTCGCCAAATTTCCCATAAAAATATTAATTCGTGAGGAACGTTAGGAATGTTTTTCCTTGAAATTTTCACTGACTTTAAATTAGATGTCTAGCAGAATCCTCCGTAACCATAATATCAGTGATGACTCTCGGTAAAATAAGAAACAGTAATTACTTGTTTTCATTGGTAGCTACTTTCAGCCACAGGGATGCAAAATCTCTCCCTCACCGAGTCAAAGAAAGGGTTTAAAACCATTCACTTAGTACAGAAAAAATTATGTAAGAAATGAAAATAAAATCTACTTTCATAAAAATTTAAAAACACTGGAGTTTATCATGAACACATGAGAAACGCTCGGTGAGCAAGGTTTACACTCTGAAACTATTGATTTGACATTGGACCTGAGTTAGACTCTACAAGCAAACTGACTCGTGAAATGCTTCTGAAAATATTTTTGCTTATTGCTTTTGAGGTGGCAAATTAAAGGAATTAATTTGGCTGAAACCCTAAAGATATCATAGACATAAGTTAAGCATATATTTTTCCAATCTGCAAATCTAACTCGAGGTTTTTATCCCAACCATGCTTGCAGCATTATCACTGTTTGATGTGAATATTTTTTTAGTTTTTTTTCCCGATGAAATCGTTGGTAAGTTATTTAAATAATGCGGCAGGCATGTTTCATTGGATCCAAGTTGGTTGCAACCATGAAACATCCCCTAATATGATATCATAAGCTTCAGGCTAATGAGAAACATTCTTTTCATAACATTATCTTTAAGCCTTTTATTTTTAGCCTTTTTTTTATTTTCAGTCAAACAGCAGATTTCAGACTTTAAAAGCTCAAAAACACATTTCTCGCTGGAATATACTGAAGAAACGTCTATTTGTTAGGCAATTTCTGAATCTTACAATAGCCGCATTTTATTTTTTTGGGAGGAAAAAATTCTGAATGATTTTCCGCCTTGAGTGATGAATTTGAGAAAATTTGATTTTTAAGACTCTAACCAACCTCATGCTTTCTAAAAATGGTTCTTGATGTTAAACTTTGAGACTGGAAAGTAAATTACTACTGAGTCAATGAATAAAAAATGAAAAAATTAATAAAATCAGAGCTTGGAAATTCTTTCCATACAATCTTCCAAGATACTTGACACTGGAAGGGTGGAAGGGACCTCAAAATGTTGAGCCATTGTCATTTCCTCCATTATACTGAGACCACAATCATGTTTCTTCGGAACAATTTGCAGGTAGAGCCTCGGCCACCAACAATAGTAGTGACGAACCGAAAAGAAAAGGACAAAATGCTCGCATCTATGTTAAATTATGAAAAACTTAGAGAGAAACAGGTTTAGTAACAGTACCATAAAAATTTGCTAAACTTAAAGTACATAAACAAAATGTTGAAAAGTATAAACGCAATTTTAAGAACAATTAACCTGGTTATGCGGAGTCTCCTGAGACGCACTCCCTTAATTTGCAGCTGATTTCTGACTCATTTCAAAAAACTTCAGAAGAGTTCATTGATTTAAAATTATTTTTCTTTCCTCTCAAAAATTCTTAAAAACTTTTTGACATCTTTACAGCTTCTTACTCCTAAACTTATTGCAGCTTCTTCTAATTCGCTTAAAATGTGGCTGGTATCTTTGAATCTCTAATTTACTGAAGACTACTGGACAATTTTTTGCTACTAAGAAATTTTGTGAAACTTGACAATTCTTTTCATACTCCGATTATGGAACCTAATTTATCATCTTAATCAAATTTCTAGAAAATTATGCCATGTTTATTTTATGTCCTTTTTTAGGCCCTAGTCAATTACTCGTTAAGTCTCATGAATATGATTTTCTTAAAAAAGCATAACTCTCGCGAAGTCTTCGAGATCCATTGATTTGTTTCATTTAAAGATGCCACATAAGTTTTAACATTTTTTACAACTTTTTCGAATCAACCTTGAAGTCCTTTGTTCTAAGTACAAAAAGAAAAGATAGTAACATTAAAGACTTGTTGATGCGATGAATTCGAAAACTAACCATAACTAACAAACTATCATATACACTTGACACTTTGCGCAGTTAGAAGGTAGTTGAGAAAACTCAAACTTGCAACTGGACTACGTTTCGTAATTAGCAACTACTCTCTCTAGCTGATTTTCAAAACAGCATACGTGCATTTTGTTTCCCCATACCGATAGGGGTTTTTATGAGCAAGCCAGAGATAGTGGCTCCTCATCGCAAAATGTACGCCAACCGATCCTTCTATGAGCTCTTGGCCCCTTTTAATTTAGGGCAGAAAGCAGCTGCACTCTACTGGACGAGCGAATGTCTCAAAATACCACCGACTAACTTACATACAAGAAAAACGAATCCCTCAAACGTCTAACAAGGGCTGCCTAGTTGCAGCCACTAACCTTACTCATGCAATAAATGATTTAATTAATTTAATTTAATTAAAGTTTAATTAATATACATACAATATTCATACACAAAACATGAACTGCGTCCGAATGCAGATGAGATGCCGTGAAAAACCGAATCTTACTTATGAATTTGAGGTAAACCAATATGGCAGGTACGCTGCCTAATATTATTCTTCAATAGGAAATTCATGAGGCCTCACACAATTTTTCAGCGGTTCCAAAGAGTATTTTTGTGAAGTCACCATTACATAACTGCAAATTTGAGATGTATTTTTCTATGTTACGCTTGAAAACAAATTTCCATTAATTAATTTAGTCTTAGACATAAAACCATCATTACAAAATTTACGTTGAGGAGTAAAAATGGACTGCTCCTTTCATTAAAAAATGAATAAATAGCTTTTATTTGATGAATTTAAACATCAAGATAGGTATACCTCCAATAAATGACAGGAAATGTTTCAGTGATTGGTAGTTGATAATAAAAGCTATTCTGAAGCATCATTCTGAGCAAATTAAGTATTAAGTATGAATACTTAGAAACAGAGGAAGGCAAAAGGGAAAGTTACTTTGTTTTTCAATAGGTCAATATTGCAATATGACTAGACATACATTACAGTCACGCAGTAGAAAAATACGTATTGTGAATAAATTTTTCACTTCAAGATTGTAACTTTCTCCCTTGGAACAAGGAGTTGTGAGACAGGTTTCAACTCAATCTTCTGATAAGGATTTTCTGCACTGAAATTCTTGATACATTTTAAGAGAAATGTAACAGCAGTGTTGAGATCCTACAGTAATGGTTCAGTTTTCTCTGTGCAGCTCATCCGCAGGCGATCGCTGAAAATACTCAACATTCAACATTAGCCTTGAGAGTATGCTTAACAAGTACAATTACGTTAAACTGCAAAAAGGGTAGAAAAACTTATTTTACAAACATTTAATAAATTATAATCACTACCTGTGCGTCGTAAATTTGTGGTTGTTGGTTTGGCGCGGCAGCGGTCGGATTTGAAATTTGACCACTCCTTCAGGAGGATAGGATTCCGTTGGAGTCGATGCACAGCAATCTTCATGACCGGACAGGTCACCATGCAAACGCAACATTTGCGTTGAAACTGCCGCAGAGGGAATGAGATCAGGATAACTGAAAGATAAGAAACTCTTTATGTCAATTTTTCATATTCTTTCTGTATATATTTCCATGTATTTTTTGATCTCCTTTTTTTAAAACTACATAATACAGGGTCGCCACTTTTCCGAAGTTTCCACTTTCTCAGAATTTTCCCTGTGTTGGTGGATAGTTCAAAACTAGAGACCCCATTTTCTCATGATTTAAAATGACCCAAATTCTGGCTAAAAATTCCAAAATTCTCGCTAAAAATGTGTGTTTTCTTTTCATCTCTTATTTTAAATTTGAAAAAAATGGTTGGCAGTGCCAGTGGTTTACTGCGAAATAAAGCACAAATCTACGATTTGTCGAATAAGGAAACCGGAGTTTCACGAAGTTTCCAGCGTCCCCCCAACTGGAATGATCGGCAGCTCTGCACATGATAGCCATAATTTTTCGCGGATTATCCAGCAATAGCGCAAATTTCGTCAAAATTCGCGAATTCGTGGTGTTAACTGGCGAAATTCTCGATTACATATTCGAAATCAACGGAACTCCATGATGCCTCTGAGCTTGGTCCAAGTGCTTGAAAAAGACTTTTTGAAAATTAGCGCGAATTGCGCGAACGAATTCCTGGAGTTTCTATTCAAACTGAAGCAAAATTTAAGAAAGGAGCGTAAGCTGATGCGTGTTACCATTTCGCATAGACTAAGTGTCTCAAATAGGATTCAGCGGTTGAAAGCTGCACTCATACATCATACGTTCTATCTAGACATATATGTATTTTTCGTCTCTTTTTTCAATGCAATTTAATTCAATGAGGCAAGCAATTGAGGCCTTCAGGACCCTAAAGTAGTGAAGAGTTCTGGATTTTTCTGATAATTTTTTCAAAAAAGATTATTAACTTTTTCCTGGTCAAGTAATGTTGAATGGTAAAATAGACTTACTTTTAGAAAGAGAGCCGACTACATTCTGTCGAGGCGGAAGTGGTCTTCGGTTGCCGGATCAGCAGGCATCATGTTCGGATCGGTGAGCAGCTGGAGTCCGTCCAGGTCAATTGGATCCAATCCTTCCCGCATGCTCTCTACAGACGAAAACAAGTCATTTTCGAACGCATTGCAAATTATCTCCTTCCCGAAGTCCGACCTTTGGATATCTCCATCGCCATTGGAAAAATCTGCAGGAGTACATGTAATACAATAAAAGTTAATGGGCTCAAGTTGATGAAACTAGCTCTCAGTGCTGATGAAATTCACACTTCAGAGTTTCCATAATTTCTTGATTTGACAATTATTCCACTTTTTTGCTTCTTCCTGACTCTAAAATTTCTAAATTCTTTGACTTTACCATACCGTCGAACAAAACTTCTTTTCATATTTTTTTCTTATGGTCGCAGTCACTATTGCTAAAGTTTTGATGGAATTTCTACTTTGCATGATTTAAATTATAAAAATAGGCACTCAGCCGTTTTTCTTGCACTCTGAAATGGCAAAAGCTGGAGTTGCTGAGCTGACACTCAACTCGCAAAATTTCCTGACTTATTTGATGAATTGGACGTATTTCTACCAAACAGACTTATGTGGAGGTGAGAAATATGGGGTGTGCTCGTTAGTTCTCTTTGTGTAAGAGTGAATGAGAATAATAAAGCGCCAGTGACGTCAGCGGCAAGGAAAAAGCGGAAGCACACGAGGGGATGGTCGTCGGGGGGCATTAACTCATGAGCCCTGTTCACAATGCTCTCTTGCCATGCCCGCGGCTCATGAATCCCTCATTCAGTTGCCACATAGGTCTGTTTGATAGAATGTAATATCCCACTTTTCCAATGGAATCACGCCCACTTTTACATTGCTTCTTATGCAGCTTCGACGAGCACACTCTATATTTCTCACCTTCAAACACCTGTTTGGTAGAAATACGTCCAATTCTCTGTCTTTCTTTGACTTTTAATGCCCTTTTCTGGAGGAAATTTTCAAATAATATCTTACTGTGGCTCTCTTTGTACTTTGTTTTGGGCCATGTTACTTTTAACAATAGTTAAGATTTGCTTGCAGTTGTTTCATGTTTTTCTCGGTGCGTATTTTGTGCATGAATAAAACTTGCATGTAGCGACTTAAAGCAGATGCTTCAAAATCATCGTAACTGGAATGGATTTCACATATTTATTAAAGAAAGGGTTTAAATACCTGTTAATACGATATCAGGAATACTAGAGGGTGTATTTGGCGTCGTGTGTGAGCTGTTCATTTGTCGATTGTAGTGCGTCGGTGATGTGCTGAAGTAACCAGGATCTGCACTCAGTTCACCGCTGCACCCATCATCGTTCTGCAAAACAAATCAATTTTAAATGAGGAGTTGTGAGAAAAATATGCCTGGAAATCAATTGCATCAGGGTAAATGAGGCAAAACTTGACTTTTCCCCACCACGGATACAAAATGGAGATGCATAACAGAGATGCTATGGATAGCCGATCCAGAATTCTTTTCTACTCAAAACTTTCTGTACATAATGAGAAAAATCAATCTAATTTTACAGGCGTTGACTGCGAAATTTTTTACCTGCGTAATTCGAGAGGTCAAAAGTTTCCAGACCTTACTTGAATGTATAGGGACGTAAATGCATAAAAAAAAAAATTTCCCTCTGAAAAAAGTTAGGTTTTCAGTGTATTAGGGAAGCTGCGGACACTGTGATTGGCAAAGATTTTAATCTTCCTCCTTTGATGATTTTCTGTCCTCTATTTGCTCTAATAGCAGAAAAGCGAAGAAGAAAAACCTTAAAATAAAGATAAAAATTTGAGATATTTTGTGTTCGTTTTTCTTTAAACAATGTCTCTGCTCTAATTATATGTTTTAAATGAGCCAGAAATTCTAATGAGTTAAGTTCTATGGAATGGAATGATAGCGCAAACAAGACCATTACAGTACTTTTAAATGCAGTCATTTACCTTTAATAACTGTAAAATGGACGTATTTCTGTCAAATGGACCTAAGCGCCACAGGGTGAGGAAGGTAGAGGGGGGCTTGGATTGGCGGCAGAATCGGGCGTCTGGCTTATTCCGTCCTCTACTCGCAATGCTTTTCCATGGCGCTAAGGTCCGTTTGACAGAACGCGCTATCCGGGATTTTAAATTCCTCAAAAGGAACTCAAATTGGCGCTTAGTTCCGTTTGATAGAAATACGTCCAAATAATGAAAGGATTTGATTAAAGGATTTTTAATGTAACAACAACCAGAAGATTCTCATAATGATACTTAGAATTTTAAACATTTTAGAAATCAGTGCATACCAGATGATAAGAAGCATTATTTGGAGATCCTATGTAATCTACAGTATTTGATACAGGACTGTCCATCTGCAAAACAAAATATGAAAAATCACAAATTACAAAAAAAAATATTGAGAGGAAAAAACGAAAAGAAGGCAAAACATGAAAAACTGATGATCATCCATTCACTTGTTTATCGGGAATATAAGAAAAATTTATTAAAAATATGAAGATCCAGGATTGAAAAATACAATCAACATGAAAGGCTGAAAATGATGATGGTATGTTGTTAAAAAAAAAAGAAAAAAAAAGAGGTTCAGTTGGAAGAGCTTATAGTTTATGTTCTCCTTTACATCTAATCTCTTCCATGAGCTTGTCTAAAAGTGTGAGCTGCCCAAAGGAAACTTACCTTTTTTCTTTTTGTTTTTGTTTTTTTGTTATGTTCCCAACATACTTCAGGCAGACAGATAAATGACAGATAATAGAGCTAAACACACCCAACTGGCCAAAACCAGTCGAACATTCAAACAAATTTGCTTCATAGCAAACAAAATTCTGTCAGCAAAGGATTACCAAAAAGAACGAAGGGCAAAAAAAAAAGTTTGAACTGTGAGTGAATAGAGGGTAATTACGATTTTAAAAATGGTGAACCATTCAATGATAGAAACAAACAACAAAGAGCATGCAAACCAAAATAGTACAAAGCTATTCAACAATTAAAAAAGACGAATCACATAACAAACAAAAGGCACTGGATCCTCAATGTCAAAGTTGCCAAATTATGCAACAAAATGTGGATACTTGATGTGGGTTCAAATAGGGGAAAAGTGCTGCTTTCTTAGCACTATCTAGCAGCGATGCTCAATGTCCTACTCAGTTTGGGAATTCTGTACTAAACAGGAGAAATAAACAAGTTTCCTTTATCAATTTTTGATGTAGCTAGGGGGCTCTTAGCTTCTGTATCTATTTTGATCTTCGCATCTGGCGTATCAGTTTTAGGTCCACTGAATCAACAATGATTTCAATTTTACTTTCAGTGGTAACGCACAATCTGACACTGTTGGTGTACCAAAGCATTCAATTTGGTTTTTTTCCACGACATGACACAAAATCTCTCACAAAATTCAAATTTGAATGACTCTTCGTGAAGACAGAGAGGATCGCCAGTGAAAATGAATCTGCGGTCACAGGTGTGAGTACCTGAAGCTGGGATATCCACTCAGACGGATTGGCCTCCACTAGAGTGTGCAATAGTTGACTCCAATCCTGAGCCGCGTTAAAATCAAAGCAAACAAACTCAACAATTTTGTTCAAGTGTTTAAAAATGGAAAAGATCTCCCGCCGAAAGCAAATACAGATCCCGGAAACATTGAACATTACAGAAACTTTCTGAATTCAGCAGGTTTACAACGACCAAAAGTGACAAGATCAAACTTTGATCAATGTGTTTTAAACAAATTCATAATAAAGGTATGATTAATTTGACAGTTGTCATGAAAGCAATGATGGAATGTCAGTGTTGTGTTGAGAGCAAGTTAACAAGGTCTGAACTAGCAGAAAAAGTCGCATGTTTCCTCTTCAAAATTTTGCGTAGAAAACGATTCAGAAGTTAACTCCTGAAGGAGATATTAACAAGTATTTTCAACACAGTTCAAATAGAAATTGGATTATACAAGTGACATCATTTGTATTCTTGCCATTTAGCCTACTTGTATTTCTGTCATTTAACCTATAGCCAATGTTAATATTGTAAACACCAATATCTTGATTTAGGACCTCTTCAAATTCGTTCCGACAGTCAAAGTTGGACAACCTTTGTGGTAAAATCTCCAACCCGAAACATTCAAAGGTAGGAATACAGCGACAGATTTAACAATGATCTTTACTTCTCTCTCTCTCTCTCTCTCTCTCTCTCTCTCTCTCTCTCTCACTCACTGTTTCTTGAAAGTGAGTACATTGAATTAACAGTCAAAAGCAAACGACGAATAAAAGACAGACAACTCACCACTCCTTGCTATGAAGCAAAAGTGAAAAAAAAAAAATGAAATATGATCAAAATACAATGAAAAACTACAAACATGTGAGGGTAAATTTTATGTGCAACAAATGTAGGTAGGGTGCCTATTCACGTTTGAGGAAGTTTCTAGATACAGTCTTTTTCGCACGAAAATATAATTTGGAAAGTTGCCACAATCTTTGTGTATTCCTTAATTTTTCATGGAATCTTGAAGTATGTCACAATCTTGGCATAAAAATTTTAAGAGTTAACACAACATGAAGGACTGTAGGTGATAAATGCATCCTAATGCACTGTGTTTCCTGATGGAGGGAAATACAAATTCTTTCGAGGCTACGGAGAATTTTCAGGTGCGGAGGAAAAAATTAGCGTGGATCAAAGTACTGTCTGCATTTTGAGAGAAAAATAGCACTTAAAACAAGTAGAAGAGGAATGGGTTTTAAGGAAAAGCCAGACAAAAGAAAGTATTCACTTTCATTTTTGATGTGTCGAGATGACTCTTGAATCCTTCAAAGACAGTCAAACTTTATTAGATCAGAACCTCTGCGAACTCATAAAAATGGTCTGGTCCCATTTTTTTGCCCTTGAACGCAATGCTAAGAAAGTCTACATAAAGTATTCAGCAAACTGACGTATCTTAAGCACAAAATAGAGATTACGAAACAGGATAACAGGTAGTAGACTAGGCTCCAAAACCCTGTTAAAGAAATGAACCAACAATTTTAGTGCACTCCTGCTTAAAGAGGATTGACTGTACGTCATCAGCTAATTCTATGAACCTGTTTCTTGGGCAGAAGTTATATTGGCCCTGAATCCATTTTACCCAGGAATTTTCTCCAATGAAAAAATTTAATAAGTCTATGAATGATGAAACACAGCACTTACCACAGTGAACTGTTGGAACGTCTGTTGGAGAGCGTTCGTTTGATCTTGACTTATGAAGTAACTACCTGACGTTGAGAACGGGCTAGCCGCGATTGAGTTGGAAGGTGATGCAGGACTCTGAGGATTACTACTCGTTGGGCTGTTGCTGTCGCGCCCATACTAAAGGACACAAATAATATTACGTTTAGATATTACCAAAAAAAATTCACATATTTAGATCAAAAAATGATCACAATAAGTTGGAAATGTAGCCAACATGCGTTAAAAACCCAGAAAACTGGGAATCTCAATACAAAGACCTCAATACTACCTTTACAACTTGTGCGTCTACCGCAATCAGTTTGTAAAGAATAATCAGTTCACTAAAGAAGCCATACAGTCTGTTTAAGCGTAAGGTGGACATTAGTTTGGGATAAGTCATACATCCAAAACAAATATTTGAGAGTCTAGATTATGGTCCACCCAACTATCCAATGGATCATGAGAGATCACCTCCAAATAAGTTGCATTGGACATAATAAGATGTAAAAAGATGAGACGGACTTTGAAAATCGTCCTGATATCCATAATTTAGCCTGTGATTGTTGACAAAAGAGGTAAAAAATAATAAAAAGGGCTATTGAACTTTTAAGGCTTCAAACAAAAGTAACTTGTGAACTAGATGCAATCTTCGATTAAAAGAAAATTCAGTTCATTAGAACACAGAAGAATACATTTTAAGCTGAAGACATGTCATTTTCCTGTTATTTCCTCCCAACACGCCTGATTTAACGGATTGGATTTGATCATCATGAGACATTTTTAAAATGGAATTTGTCGGTTTTAAAAACTGAGATGTTTGCTCTAGGCTCAATTTGTGATTTTTACATCTGTTACAGCGAGTGATCGAGAATAGGGAAATGTCCCTTATTGGCCAGCCAATGTTGGCCAAGGCCAAGCAATGGTGACCAATGTTTAATTTGTAATCCTTTGACAATGGACCACTGCACAAGGAATTTAAGCTTTCTCATACATGATCCCTCTTCAAAATTTTTTCCTGTACAACATCCAGCTTCTCAGCCACCCTAAGGTAATCATAAGAATGGTCGATTGAAATGAAATTTCCTTTAAAACAAATGGCAAGTATCACATGAAGTGAACAGATTACAATGCTAGTGCTACATTTTAAATTGGACAATTTTGATAAGCATACCTAAATCATGCAGCATGCACAGATAATTAGGGGAATTTTTATGAAATAATCTAGGAAGTTGTATAGGATTCAAAATTTTCTTCTTAAACGAGCAGAAATTTGCTCATTAAAGCGCAGGAAAATTATGATGACTTATTTCAGTCTTTTTATTTTTCAAATAATCAACTTTGAATTGAACCTCAGATGTTTTTTGAAAAGAAAAAAATAATTACCTTAACAGTAAGACAGGGTCCTGGGGAATTTTGAGGACTCCTACATTGAGCATTTCTATACGATCCTAAAGAATTTCCAGGATTCTATGAGGAAGAGAGAAATAAATGAAATGATATGAAATGAAACGAAATGATAAATATTCTAGGTAAATCAGTTGTTGAAATCTGCCACTCTTTTGATTATGTTTTTAACTTTTCACAGGACTAATATGTAAAAAGTAGAAGCAACTCACAACTGGAAACAAAGCCGGGATAGAAGGGACACTTTCAAATGCCTTTTCATCGCTTTCTCTACAGGGCAAATTTGAATGAAAACTCAAAGTACTCGATTTTGAACTTCAAACAATATTTTTTTGCGTTTATTCTTCACTATCACACAAATTATTGGATATGTATAGCCATAAAGAGAAATTTTTCTTTGCTCACTGATTGATGATACTCTTTGCAAACTTGGAGAAATTTGTTCTACGTGAAAGAGAAAGCAGACGCTATGACCTTCATTGAAGAAGAAAAAAAAAAAAATAATATGGAACTAAAAGAAGTAGAATAACGAGTGATAAAATTTCATAACTGGCTTGTTAAAAATTGTAAAGTGTAAAATAAAACGAGAAAAAGTCAAATCAATGAAAAAGATGTTTCTGACAAAGAGAGACTTAGTGAATGATTAAAAGTTACCATCAGTGGGTTGAACTAACAAGGAAAAAAACACATGAATAAAGTTTTGTACTGGCCCTCATATTATAGGAACAATTTAAGTGTTGTGAATCTTGACTTGAGGGTGCCCCAACAAAGTTTTTGTTGCTAAGAAAGAACACAATCTACAAATGAAAATAGAGATTCAGTGACGATGACTGCATTTAAATTAAAATTGAATTCAACAAGAGAAGAGGGAGTCTAATAAAGTGCAACTAATAGAGATAGTGGGCAGCTCTGAACAATGGACAATAACTGAGGACTCATGCTGACACTGATTTCTAGAACTACGCAAGTGGCAGATTCAGATTTTTTCTCTCAGTAAGAGATTATGACTAATTACAACTACGGTTCATAATATATGAGAATAAACCTTTTCAATCTGATAGTTATATTTAAACAATGGTGCATTATACTATCAAAACACCATCCTCTATTTGCTACATGTTTAATTTCCGCGGGTGTCCAGTTAAGTTTCAATTTCAAATCCCTCCCGCATTTTGGATACTCCCTGAAAAAGGGTCTAAAATGTATCATGGGCAGTTAGAATCGAAAAGAGTGCGCAACGCAAAGGAAACCACGCGATTTTAAACTTGCTGAATTGTACTTTAAGGCCTGATGGCGAAAAAACAATTTTTGCATTGCTAAGGGATTATAATTGTTGACTCCTTGGATAGAATACGCTCATCGTTTGAATACATTAGTATTTGATGATACATTCAGAGTTTCCATAATTTCTTCATTTTCCAATTCCTTGACTTTCCTAACTGTTTTTTGCTTTACCCTGACTCCAACATTTCCGAATTCTATGACTTTTCCAGACTTTCAAACAAAACTTCCACTTAGATTTGTTATCCTTAATTACACTGGCTACCTACTGCTAAAATTTGGACAAAATTTCCTCTGATGGAGACTCAAGTTAAGGTGAGGTTTTCAGAAGACATTAGCACTCTCTTATGTGGCACTGACTGAAGTTAAGGAGCAAAAAAGTTACTTGCAAAATTTTCTGACTTTTCTAGGTTGGCGTATATTCCCTGACTTTCCAGGTTTTCCAGATAGCAAAGAACCCTGTGATTTTCTTTTAGCGATTAAAATCGATCGTGACTTGGTTTTCTCATCTACTCGACACCAGGGCTACTCTAGAACACCTACTAGATCTAAACGGAAGGTCGCATGCTAGCAAACTGAGGCCAGTGCATACTTACGACAGGTATATTTTGGGGGTTGGAAATGTTTAGCGGACTGACACTCACGGAGCACTGGGACTGCTGCTGCGAGTGTTGAGGTGATGGTATTTGCGGGTAGACAAACTGCTGCGGGTTGCCTTGGCCCTGGTTCGGAGCCTGTCCGCCTCCTCCCTGCTGCCCTTGCCCCGGCGACGCTTGCCCATAGTTGTTGGGTGCTTTTGAGTCTAGGCTTCCGTCCATTGTTATGCTTTGCTGTAACATCGTAAATCATCGTGAATCAATTAGAGATATCACACAATGCACAGGATGCCGATTCTTTGACGTAAGGGCGTATCTCTATTATTATGTGAGCCCTGAAAAGCATGGAGCTATATGGAAGAACAGGGCTCTTGAGGAAATTGAGACACACCCTTACTTCAAATGGACAACGAAAAGAAATGTGAATTGTTTGAGGTAACAGTTCGAACATGTTCAGACTGTTTACAGACTGGAGGGAAGAATTCCCCAACTTTTCCAGATTTTTCTAGTGACAAAAAAAATACAAATTCCCTGACTTTTCACATCAACAGTTTGTACACGTAAAACTAAAGATAAACAAAATGTCTGAAACATTTTAACCTTTTTTCTTAAGGTATTAATCGTTCAATTAGCTGAAATTGCGATTCCTCCTTAAAAATTATTCCTCTGTCTACTATTTTCCGTGTAACTCAGAGCACTGAAGTCAAAACCACGTTGATCATACAACCTTCGGTTTCGTCTCATAATTAGGATATTTTAGAGAGGAGATTTCAAGGACTATCAAGCTGAACTTGAGGAATCTAATATTTCAACAAACAGGACGAACAAAAAATTAAAATAAAATGAAAAAGAGCATGCACGTTACTTGATAAATTATATGAAAATTAGCAAACCTGAGATTCCATTTTTGTGATGATGGGGATAATTTTTGGATTCCTAGTGAAATTAAAAGAGCCTGAATTTAATTTAAACCCGCTCTAAAATGTTTGAAAATTTTGAAAGATTCGGAAACTCACATGATCAAAAACCTTGAATAAAACTCTGCGCTCAAAGCTAGCATGCTAAGCATGCATGTAGTATTATTAGCTACATGCTAATAATACTACATCTGGAGCAAATTATAGGAAATAGTTGAATCAAGTTAGAATCCTGTAAAGGAGGTTTGAGGTTTTATTCCTCTAGAAAGACTTGATGTTGGAGACAAAGTTTAATAACTATCTGCAAGTTGAATTAATTTTCCTCAACTTTAAATTTTTGACAGGAGAAAATTTACAACTAGCAAAACAACTCCCAACTCATTGGTTTCCTTAATGTGACTTGTTGCGCTCCTGTTAAACTCTTTTCTTTTATCCTAATAAAAAATCATTCCTTTTCCTAACCTGACAGTGGGATATTGATAGTTTTTACCAATCAAAATTTAATAATGAGTCAATATTCAGTGAGAGCAAAGTAAGTGTCACAGAGATACGTACCTTCCTGTTTTGTAGGAACCTAGAGTTGACATGTGAAGGCACAGAAAGATGGTTCTGGAAAAATGACAACACATAGCAAGCAATCAACACTACACAAACAACAGCTACAAATAGGTACACTAATACACACAAAATTTGGTAGTTCAGTAAAACAGTAGTACGGTTACACACATGGCACACCACATTCTCCTTGCAATTCTACAACTAGACACATGTTATGAACATATGGCTGTCTAAAACAGCTTTATCTCGAAAGCCTCCACATTAAATACTCTATTGAAAGAAATATTTAAAATTTTCTTCTGATCTCAACGCTTCAGCTTGATAAAAATCGCCTATAAATCTTGTTCACTTAAACTGAGTTTGTGCTTTTTCTAATTAAATGAATTAATTACAGCATGGGGCTGAAGTCTGACAAAACCTCTTAATATATGGATGGCCAAATGCAAAAAATGCGCATCTCAATTGCATCATTTAAAAATCTCCAATTTTGTTTAATTTCCTGAGAGGAAAACTAATCAACATTTTTCTTGCAATTTCGTGGATTTTTATTATTTGAATGCTTGAAGGAAACTCACGAAAAATTTCAGAAGAAACTATTGGTTAGTTTTCCTTAAAAAAAAAAAAAAAAAAAAAAAAAAAATATGAGCCGGGACTTACAATGGTGCAATCTCAGATACACATTTTTCGACCTTAGCCTTTCGCCATCGATATAATGGATTAAAAATAGTGGAAGTTAATTACCTACTTTTCCTTGGTGCTTTCAAATATGATAGATTCAAGGACTCAAATCTGCACTAGATTTCTTCATCTACTCAACTATATGATCAATTACTTTCTAGTCAATGCTAGGCAATGCTCTAATACTAGCAACTAACATTGGATAGATATTTGTCTACAGGAGGAAGAATTTCATGCAAGGGCTCATAGGTTTAGACGTCGTGTTTTAGACAGGTTTTATTATTTTTGCTAATCAATGAGCTTTAATTATCAAACCTTTTCTGTGACAAGCTTAACTGGCCGACTAAAAAACGGTCATCAAACTTCGAAATTAATTAATTTTTGATTGCAGTTCAGATCGGATTTTTTAGCAAATAATTTTTTCATAAAATATTGATAGCTACTTCCAGTAGGTTTCGGATCTTTTTCTTCACATGAGTGCAAAGGTTTTTGCAAGGAGATTTTTAAAAGGAAGAGCGGAGAACAAGATCAAAAATAGCACTGTAGAAGACAGGCACTTGTATGTCTTAATGTTAGAATTGGTCATCAAGAGTAATGTCCTGATTAGAATAAGCCACTCTGTTAGAACTATATTTTCAATTAGCTTCGCTATTCTAAAATCTATGTTAATCCCATATTAATTTGATAAGAGACACAGGAAGTCAGTAAAAGAAAGATCACTCAAAAAGGTCCAATTGAATGAACTCGAACAGAAAACTCTTGGAGCTCGTTTTGAGAGGTTACCAATAATTGGTGTAAAAACTTACAACTTTACATCTTCATTTTAAATTGACAAACCTACTTCAAATTCAAAGCTGTGTGAAACTTAGTGAAAAAATGCTTAATCATACTTTAAAATGAGTTTCTTGGCTCAGTAGATACATCTGGGTACACAGATTCAAATCTTTCGTTTTTCTAATGAAAATTTTCAGCCAAGTTTTAGAAATGAACCTAACTTTTTACCTTTTAATGAATCTTAAAGAACATTGAATATTTAAAAAAAAAGCTTTGGAAGGGTTAAAGATTCCTTTTTATTAAGGTGTGAAAACACATATTTGAGAGATTGTTCATTCATAATGATAGACTCGGAGATTTGTATAGTACAAATGCATAAAGTTTGGAAGAGACAGCTGAGACTTCAGGGCATAAATTTGCCCTTATCAGTGACTTCCTGCCTCTCTCTATTAATCTACACTCTATAAAACATGGGAACATCCAACATATATACATGCACCAATGAATATCAGTTTGAGGAAGCACTTTCCTTGTCTTAGACTTTTAGATAAGTGTATGGAGGAAAAGTGCTGACTAGGGGTGTCTATTCTTGAGTGAAAATTCATTAGCATCCGAGAAAGTTCACTTTTTATTGGGTAATGGTACTTCATTAGGAAAGTATACCAATTTCTGAATACCAATTAACTGACATTCCCACACATCGATGGCTAAATGAGAAAAATGCATGACTCAATTGTAACGTTTAAAAATCTCCAGCTACGTTTTTTTCTTTCAAAGAAAACTAATTAAAGTGCTTTCTTGCAATTTTTTTGTTTCTCTTTTTCAATGATCCAAGAAAATTCAAAAAACCGAGAAAATTCAATAGAAACTGATGTTAAATTTTTCTTTTGAAAAATAAAACATGAGAGGACACTTGCAACATCGCAATATAAAATTTATGTTTTTCTAATGCCAAAGATAGAATATCAATGATAAAAGTACTATTGTGCTGCGTACCTCAATTTGCAAAGTTTGGTCACATTTTACTCCGTGAGGAGGATTTTGTCACTGTTTCTGCACATCAAATATTTTGTAAGATTTGTTTTTCACTCTTTCGACAATATTCTCTAAGAATTTTGCACAAAAATTTCTGGGAATATTTTTTTAAAAAATGAATTATGAGCAGAAATTTTCCAACTCTGCAATTGAGATCTGTGATTTTGACAGTTTAACTATCAATGTGTTCATAATAACTTTTTGTAAACAGTCAATTGTTTCATGCTTTTTCATATTTTAGTCTGATAAGAGAAAATTCTTCTCAAGGAACCAAACTAACTTTTTATGAGATAATTCTTCTCTATTTTTGTCCTAGTCTGAGATTCTTTCACTTGACAAAAAAATATGTATTTTTACAGAGAAAAATCGGAAACTTTAATGTTGGACTAAACTCTAAAAGTTTATTTAAGATGGTGCATTCTAATAGTTCCTTCAATGGGATCTTCTAATCTTAACTAGGTTGCATATATACTCAAAAGGAATTAATAACTTAGATAATCATAAAACTAGAAAAAATTATAGGTAAAATAAAAAAATTCTTGTGGGGGAGAAAAATTAAGCTATTCCCTAATTCTGAATGTTATCAATGTCTTCAGATTAGAGCCACTCTTTGGTTACAGGTTGTGCAAATAATTTTACTTGAAGTGAATTTGGTTCCTCTTTGTTTAAACCTCCTCGCAGTAATCCTCTGAGAGGCTGTGATGGGGAGGGTAATACACAAAGAATCCTAGCAAGAAAATAAGTCTACTCACTGGTGTTAGGGGACTTTGTGGGCTGACAGGGCTGTACTGTGGCGGTCCAGGTGACTCATGCGGCGGTGAACTCTGGAATGAGAACCGGCCAGGAACTCGCGTGGGTATCGATGTCGGTGACAACGTAGACGTACTTGTTCCTTGTGGACTCTAAAATACGTAACAATTAAGATTTAGTAAAACGTGAATGAGGAAAAATCCTTCTGACTTAAATTTTAGGTTGAAATTCAAGGACGAGATCAGTGCAGTTTTCTGTCCAAGTTTATGATCAAAGGAGATGTACCAGTTTTGTCAGAATGATTGAAAAGACTCTTCATAGGATAGGATTTTTAAGATTGCAAGCGAGTAAAAGAATCTGATAGATATTGATTTATAAGGTGCAAGACTAAATTTTAGAGCCTCCTCTGTTATAGAAAAGTACAAAATATTCATTAAATGTATTTTGATGGTGAACTTAGAGAGACTTACACCGCAGTCTGGGATTCTGCTGATTTTATTTTATACTTTACTTTTCAGAGAGAATACATTTTTGGATGAAAACTTGAAAACTGATCTCTTAGCACGACGTAACAAGATTTGCTCCTCTGAACAAAATTTCTCCATGTATTCAGGGACTTCTTTTGAGGGGGCGTCCCTCGACTAAGCACTGAATTAGTGATTCTACATTAATTAACTATCACTCATGAAGGCCTTAAAACCATGGTGTCTAGAATTCTTGACCAGGCTTGTTCTCTGATTTTCCCCTGATTTTCAGGAGCTCATTCCTCGATGAAAAACCAAAGTTTTCTACCACTTCCCCAGGATTTTCTGGGGAAAAAGAACACAATTCTCCAGAGTTCCATACACAAATATCGATTTTAATCCATCTTTTCGCCAATTCTTTGGCGCACATCATTCAAAAATTTTAATTCCAAAAGCGATCCTGTGGGTACGGAACACGGCGGCGTGCTCCAACCTCACATAACCTGGTTTTTCCATCTCACAGCGGTCAGGTCGGTTAGGGGTCGCTACGGCAGCTCTTCACCAGCTGATGGCCGTTGCCGTCCCGGTATTTAATGGGCCCCTTTCATGGGAGGCGTTTCGGCGACCCTCATGATGGAGGCACTGTGGCAAATTTTTCCCTTCATCAAAAAAAAAAAAAAAATAAAAAAAAAAATAAAAAAAAATAAAAAAAATAAAAAAAAGATAAAAAAAATAAAAAAAATTAAAAAAAAATAAAAAAAATAAAAAAAATTAAAAAAAAAAAATAAAAAAAAAATAAAAAAAGGTAAATAAAAAAAAAATAAAAAAAAATAAAAAAAAGATAAAAAAAATAAAAAAAGATAAAAAAAATAAAAAAAATTAAAAAAAATAAAAAAAATTTAAAAAAAAAAATAAATAAAAAATAAATAAAAACCAATCCTGATGTTCATGTTACGTGGCCAATGAAAGCTTCTCCAATATTTTGACGATTTCGATTACTTGATTATGTCGGCAGTCAGGTACTCGACCGCCAAATTTGAGAACGAAATGATCCCTGAGCGGTAGAAGAAGAGATTCCCGGTCTCTGGAACAGATTTCCAGATTTTCCCTGTAAATTTTCATTCCCTGATGAATCCCAGTTTTCCCCATTCTAGACACCATGCTTAAAACTCTCTTGAAAACCTTCCACAATCTTTGCGGAGCTTTGATGTTGAGGTGACTTACATTGCTGTACGTGGAGCCACTATGCTGATCATCTTGATCCAGAGGAGTTGGAAGAGGCGACGGAAAGTGGAAACTAGTTAAATCGGGCAGCGAGCCAGTGTTGTTCCCGATCGGGATCTGTACAATGCCCGGGTCTTGTTGCGAAGGATAAATGCTGAAATCATACAAGTCATCAGAATAGTAAATGAGAAATTTCTAATGTGACCAGTTAAATTTTAAATGAGATAGTAATAAAACACTAGGAAGTGGCCCAAACTGTATGTAACAAGGTGGAGAAATGTTGCTGGGTCCACATCATTTTGCGGAGAAAACAAAGTCAAGAAGTTCCAAAAATTACAATTAGAGTCAAAAATTAATGATTCATGCCGTGAGCCCTGTAATGCGCATACACTTATGGGTCTCAGGACTCATGTCTTAATGCACACAGTTCCGTTTGGTAGAAATACGTTCATTTTGTCATTCCCTGGCGAATCCTACTTTTTCCCTGTCTTAGACAGCGGACCGCAGTCTTCAATAATCGGCCGTTTCAATCAATAGGATCGCTATATTTTTTCTTAGTCTTCTTTATCTTTAACTTTGTCGATCAATTGCAATGATCAGGCCATTGCCGGTCATATTTCTATAAAAAATCGAATTCCTTGATCAATTTTCCAACCTTGAAACGAGCTTACGTCCCTCCATCAAAGGATCGACGAATCAAGACATTATCACGCATCAAATCGTCGCTCCTCCGACGAAAAGACACATCTCAATTTCCACGTGAGCTTTATTTTCCATACAAATCTATGCTTCCAAGACTCATGCGGAAATTGTTATACGCCCATACGTCAAAGGAGCGACGTCTATGACGATCTGGCGAGGCGGGAGCCCAGGATGTTGCGTACGAGATGAGGATGAGATGAATGGCTATAGGTGAAAGCATCTCTTCATCGAGGCGGTCATCGCATGGTGCATTCGAGCATTCGTGTCGGCGCAATTGCCCGTTCGGGGAAATGCATCCTGATCATCTTGATCGAGACGCATCGGATGCGCGGGTCCGAGAGGATTTCACAAAGCTCAATCCAGGCAACATGACAATAGCACATTAAATCCAAGTCCTGGTGTCTAATTCTGTTGTGCTAAGGAAGAACGCCGTATGCGCCTTCAGGCGTTGCCACATTTCTTTAAACAAAAACCGGATTCACTGGAAAAAAAAAACACAGTGGATCTAGAGTCCAGACTCTTAAAAACATCGACAAGAAAAAGTACTCTTGATTCAATCAGAATTTAGCTTAAATCAAGAAGCAAGCCTCTTAACTTAAGCGGATTTCCAATTGATTCAAGCAAAAATCCGATTGAATTAAGAGTATTTGTTCTTGTCAATGTTTTCAAGAGTCTGGACTCTAGATCCAATGTGTGTTTTTTCCAGTGTTGGCTCAGTTGCGCTGGTCACAGAATCATGTTTTGTTGCTTGATTATTGCGGTTCACCTAAAATTAATAAGATCGGTCCTAACAGCAACTTTCGACGTTCAATATTAACCGAGATATCGCCTTCTAGAAAGCTGGAATTTGACGTCATCCACCGCGGTAGTGACACCCTTCGTTTCTTCCACCTAGCTTTTATCAGTCAGCGATGAATTGGTTACTAAGCGTGATACTTGGATGAAAGCAAGGTGAAAAAAACCAAGGGTGTCACCACCGCGATGGATGACATCCAAAACCTGTCTTTTCAAAAGACGATATCTCGATTAATATTGAACGAAGAAAGATGCTGTTTGGACGGATCTTACTATTATTATAGCTGATCTACAAGAATCAAGCATCAAAACGCGATTCTGTGACCAGCGCAACTGGCCCATTAAGTGGGGAAATTGTGAATATTTTCCCCCAAATCTTCAGACGATTTTGTACGCAATTTAATCTAAATATCTGAAATTGTAAAGGAAAAATAGACCGCGTTAAACAGAAAGGAACCAAGCCACATCAGCTATTGCCAAATTTAATCAGGCATTTTAATTTTTCCCATAAAAACGGTTTTGCGGATTTTAGGGCAAATTTCAGTGAATTTTCTCCGAAGTACAATGCGAATTCCTTAAAATTTTCAAAGGAATCCGCACAAACGTTCTTTCGTAAAAAATTAAATCGCCCCCTTAAATTTGGCAATAGCTGATGTGGCTTGGTTCCTTTCGGTTAAATAAACGCGGTCCAAATATGCATGGATGTCGTAAAAAATACATGCTTTATCGAGGAAAATTCGGCAATTCTCGAATGTTCATATGACGTTCTTCCTTAGCACGGCAGAATTCAAGCCGAGTCGATTGCAATCAAGAAATGCCGTGAAGGAGGAGTGGATTCTAGATTTTTCCTATGTGATTTATGTTATTTTTGAGTCATTTAAACACTTGAATTCGTATGTGGTACGCCCGTGGCAAGGGTTCGCGACGACCCACACCTACGCAAAAAAGGGAGGCACGCTTGAAATGACAAATTTTTCTGGGGGGGGGGGAGGGGGTGTCTGGAGGTAAATGACATCTAGGGCAAAAGGAGGAGAGGTCAAAGGTCGGGGAAAATGGGCTATGTGATTCATGGACGAACCCTCACTACTTTTCAGCAAAAAAAGGAAAGTTGTGAAAAGTGAGAGATGAATTAATCCGGGAAATCCAAAAACCCTCATTAATTATTGTAATAATTGGACGTATTTCTATCAAACGGAGCTATAAGCAATATGACATGAGCCCTGTTATGTATATATTCTTATGGGTCTCAGGGCTCATGTCTTAATGCACATAGTTCTGTTTGATAGAAATACGTCCAATTAGTTTTCAGTTCAATGAACATATTTTCTTTTGTGAGCTTGTACCGCTTTCACCGCGGGGAAACCCGAAATGTAGGGATATTTTGGAAATCGAAGCCACTCTTTTGTTTTCGAGAAGAACAAGGAAAAAGTTGGAGACCTCGAGGGCTCGGAACTTTCGGTACTTTGGTCAGTCGAAGTCGCGCAGCCGTAGGGGTTGAGCTAGAGCTCAACCCCTAGGAGGATAATCGAATCGGAAGTATATTTTATCGGAAATATATTCATCTCGGGACCGCGTGTGATAGTCGTGTGCTTCAAGTGTATTACCATCAGTGTAGTTTCGTGTTCGGTACTAAATTTTCGTGTTCGGTACTTTATTATTAAAATTTCTCTGTGTGAACTATTTCGTAAATATAGAAGGTGCAGTGAATAGTTGAACAACCTTACTATTCGAAAGTTTTCTATCCGCCGAAAGTTTTAGTCTGCAAGCCTCTACTTTTTCCGTTCAGTGCGATAGTTTGCCGTGTTTTACAATAAGTGGAAGTAGTTTTGTCACTCGTGTCGGTTGTCATCGTGCGAATTTTCGGTAGTGTCTTTTCAGTGATATTCCAGTGAAATTTGATTTGAGGATATCGTTTCGGAAGTCATTTTGCTCACGTGTATTCCTCAGCGTTGATTCGGTAAGTCGCTTGATGTCATCAACAAAATGTTTTTTTTTCTTCTTTTTTCTTTTTTTTAACGAGAGAAGTGTGGTTACATTTATTAGCGATAACTTAAGTGTGAAACCACGTATTTCCCGTAAAAATGCTACCATTTTATTTTTTCGAGGAAAATTAAGTCGACTGTTTGGCTTGATATCTTTACAGAACACTGGAAAAAAAACACATTGGATCTAGAGTCCAGACTCCTGAAAACATTGACAAGAAAAAATACTCTTGATTCAATCGGATTTTTGCTTGAATCAAAACGAAATCCGCTTAAATTAAGAGGCTTGGTTTTTAATTTAAGTTAGATTCTGATTGAATCAAGAGTACTTTTTCTTGTTGATGTTTTTTTAAGAGTCTGGACTCAAGATCCAATGTGTTTTTTTTCCGTGAATATTTTGCTAAAAGAGAGGAAAAATCGAGGTACTTTTCAAGGAATAAGTTGACTAGTTTTACCAAGAAAAAATAAAGTGTAACAGGAGGTCCGGGACGTCGCAGACGGAGGTAGGTGGTTTCGCACTTCGGCCATCAATATATAATTTGAGAATCCCTGTGGGCGATAATCTTTTGATTTTCTCGAGATTTTTTTCACAATCAGTGGAGTTATCGAGGTATTCTGCGTATTGAAATGAGTTGCAATTTTTTGCATTTGCGAATTACCTAACTTCTTCATAAATCGATGGCCAAAGTGGAAAATCATGCATTTCTATTGTGGTGTCATAAAATTCCCACCTTTATTTCATTTTTTCGAAGAGAAACAAGCAAACTTCGTAGCTTGAAATTTATACAAAGTATTCTGCAAACATTGAAAAAAAATCACGGAAGTTTTAAAGAAATTAGGTAGACCAGTTCCCCCGAGAAAAAATGAAGTATGACAGAAAATGTGTTGAGTAGCAGACGGAAACGCGTGTTCCTACACTTAAGGTGATTCGATGGACGCCATATTTTGTGTCAGAACGGCATGCGATATATCGCATTAATGGGGTCCATTTTTTCAGCTACTCGTCATTTTTCTCCAATTTTGAGATCGCGATTCTGTTGTCAGGAGACTAAAGCACTCACTTACCAATTTTAACAATGAAATTCAACGTAATAAAGGCGTGGTTTTTTTAGAGAGAAAATATCACATTCGATACTGGTATCGAAACTGCACTTGAATGCGATGTTTTCACTCTAAAAAAACCACGCCTTTATTACGTTGAATTTCTTTGTTAAAATTGGTAAGTGAGTGCTTTAGTCTCCTGACAACAGAATTGCGATCCTAAAATTGGAGAAAAATGACGAGTAGCTGAAAAAATGGAACCAATGGATGCGATATATCGCATGCCTTTCTGACACTAAATATGGCGTCCATCAAATCTCCTTAAGTCGTCGATATGAAAATGTTTAATCGTTGAAAATTGATTATTATTGAATACATTATGTGAGAATATTGTAATTTTGTGGTAAAAAAAGCAGTTTTATTCCATTATTTTTCAACATTATTTCAATTTATTTGTTAAGCTGTTCCATATACTAGACAATGTGCAACAATGCGTTACGTTGAATTTATCTCTAAAAGGGTTTAATTTTTTTCTTTGCAGCCAACATTCGAGAAGGCGATGAACGAGGATGGAAATCTTCACCCTACGCATCAGAGCTGTTCCTGACCTTGCAGATCATCGCTTCTTCACGGTAAGATCTCTCAAGCTTCCTCCTATTTCGAAAATTAAGGTGATTCGATGAACGCCATATTTTGTGACAGAACGGCATGCGATATATGGCATCGATTAGTTCCATTTTTCCGGCGACTCGTCATTTTTCTCGAATTTTGAGATCGCAATTCTATTGTCAGGAGACTAAATAATTCACTTATCAATTTTGATGAACAAATTCAAAGTATTACAGGCGTGAGGAAAATAGAGGAAAAATACTGCATTCGAATGGGATATTTTGTCTCATAAAAAAAGCCCACGACTTCAGTACGTTGAATTTGTTTGTCAAAATTTGGTAGGTGAATTCTTTAGTCTCCTGACAACAGAATTGCGATCTCAAAATTCGAGAAAAATGACGAGTAGCTGAAAAAATGAAACCAATCGACGTGATATTTCGCATGTCGTTCTGGCACAAAATATGGCGTTCATTGAATCACCTCAACTTCTAATGAATCGGTTACTGTCAATAATTTCAATTTTTGAAATGGGCTGCTAAAAAATTTGAGGGGCTTGGAGGACAAGGCGCATAAGTGCAAATTTTGAAAAAGTTGAGATTTTAATGATTTCAAGTAAAACTAGTCTAAGTGCATATTTTGTGAAAAATTCCCTCTCAAATTTCAATTTGTAAGCTTCAAAAAGTCAGTTTGAACTTTCTTTCCGCCATAAGGATCCATGTAATTTCGAGACTTCAAACACATATTTCTCCAGGTAGCAAAAACTGCACTTACGCGCTTTGTCCTACAAGCCCCTCATTCTTCCTCAACGCTGATCATCGCCGCTGTCATCATTCAGGCGATTTTAGGTAAAATCAACTTAAGGTGATTCGATGGATGCCATATTTTGAGTCATGAATGGCATGCGATATATCGCATCAATCGGTTCCATTTTTTCAGCTACTCGTCATTTTTCTCCAATTTTGAGATCGCAATTCTGTTGTCAGGAGACTAAAGCACTTACTTACCAATTTTAACAATGAAATTCAACGTAACAAAGGCGTGGTTTTTTTAGAGAGAAAACATCGCATTCGATACTGATATCGAAAGTGCACTCGAAAGCGATATTTTCTCTCTAAAAAAACCACGCCTTTATTACGTTAAATTTCATTGTTAAAATTGGTAAGCGAGTGCTCTAGTCTCCTGACAACAGTATTGAGGTCTTAAAATTCGAGAAAAATGACGAGTAGCTGAAAAAATGAAACTAATCGACGCGATAAACCGCATGTCGTTCTGACACAAAATATGGCGTCCATCGAATCCCCTTAACTTCTAATGAATCGATTACCGTCAATAATTTCAATTTTTGAAATGGGCTGCTAAAATATTTGAGGGTCTTGGAGGACAAGGCGCATAAAAGCAGTTTTTGAAAAAATTGAGATATTGATGATTTCAAGTAAAACCAGGCTTACTGCATATTCTGTGAAAAATTCCTTCCCAAATTTCAATTTTTAAGCTTCAAAAAGTCAGTTTGAACTTTCATTCCGCCATAAGGATCCATGTAATTTCGAAGCTTCAAACACATATTTCTCGAGGTAGCAAAAACTGCACTTACGTGCTTTGTCCTACAAGCCCCTCATTCTTCCTCAACCAGTGGCGTGGCGTGAATTGCGATATATCGATTGCTATGCCCTTTAAACCTATGGAAAAGGATCGATAAACAGGGTGTTCGCAGCGAACACCTGAATAATCGATTCTCTACCATACGTTTAAGTGGCATAACAATCGATACATCGCAATTCACGCCACGCCACTGTCCTCAACGCTGCTCATCGCCGCTGTCATCATTCGGGCGATTTTAGGTAGAATCAACTTAACTGCATTTGACGGTGCCTAGTTTTTCCTGATGTTCTGTTTCTGTAATACTGCAGAACTACGGAACATACTGCCTTGAAACTGTCTTATTTTGCCAAGATTCTGCAGAATAAACTATTCACTGAATTCGTTGCGACAGGATTCAGCTTCATTTTGTCATTTCCCGGACAAAGAAACGTAACTCCATTCCAAGGTTGTCAAATTCATTCAAAGAATTCAATTTTTCACAAACACGAGAATGCGAAATTTTTGTCCAAAGTTTTTTTTCGTTTTTCATGAGATCAGCGGAAAAATCAGTGAAATGTACAATTAATACCTAACATTTTCCTTTACAAATTCAAATTTACGAGGCGAAATCTGGAAACAATGAAATGGACCACATTTTGCAAAAAGGAACCACTATTTCTGGCTCATTTTAGAAACAACGTATATGCCATTGGTTTCCCTGTGCAGAACGGTGGTTTTATGGAAGAGTCAGAAATAGTGGTTCCTTATTGCAAAATGTAATCCAAATGTAGTTATGTTCTTTCGTGGGAGGTAACGACGAATTGGACTGCATTTTGCAATTTGGAACTATAAATTCTGGCTCATCTGAAAAAAACACTTATGTGCATAGGGATACTAATGGCACATGCGTTTTTTTTAAACCGGGCCAGAATTTATAGTTCCAAATTGCAAAATGCAGTCCAATTGAGGGAGGAAAATAGATTAAAAAGCCTCCCAATGAGTGGCCCCGTTTCGCCGCTCCTCTGACGAAAGGGCGAATCTCAATTTCCTCGTGAGCCCTGGGTCACATTCAAATCCATGCTTTCTGCGGTTCATGTGAAAAGTGAGATACGTCCTTATGTCAGAGGAGCGACCTTTTTTGACACCCGGGGATTTCATTCGTACGTGACCGAAATGAAACCTTATGATGAGACAAGCCTCCGGTAAAAATTTTAGCTTGAGGATACGTTTGGTTTTGGACAGTGGCGTGGCGTGAATTGCGATGTATCGATTCTCATGCCATTTAAAGCTATGGTAAAGAATCGATTATTAAGGTGTTCGCTGCGAACACCCTGTCTATCGATCCTTTTTCATAGGTTTAAATGGCATGACAATCGATATATCGCAATTCGCGCCACGCCATTGGTTTTGGAGCTACAGCGTTGCAAAGTTTGCATGTTTGAGTCTTAAAAATCTTCATATTTTTGAAGAATTTCTTCCAAAAGCCAATTTCAAAGTAATGTAAGTAACAAGTAATGTAAGTTTCAAGTAAACATGACGCGTAACTGAAAAATTATAAGAAAATCCGTAGTAAAAGTTTCAAATTGTGGATGAGCCGTTAACGTACAACGTTGCAAAAATTACATTCTTGCTCTTTAAAAATACCCATTTTTTATAGTTTTGTATATTGTAGCAGTATTTGAGACATAAAATATACAATAAGAGATACTCGCAGACTCATAGTAAAATTTATATCAGTATACGATAATTTTAGGCAATGCAGCGTTGCAAAGTTTAGACGTATAGCATAGATTTAATCAGTATACGATAATTTTGAGCAATACAGCGTTGCAAAGTTTACATCTTTCATCTGTGAAAATGTCTACTTTTTCTTGTTATTGTATTGGAGACAAGATACAATATGAGTAAATGGTTAATAGTGTGAAGCGAAATGTGGAGGCTTTATGTTGATCCTGGGTGACAATTGCATTAAAATAACATCGTTGCAAATTTTATCTGCTTTTCTTTTAACATTCGATTGTATAAAATCAGTTAAAAGTAAGGATACTTCCAATAGTAATTTTACTTTTAAATGTAATTCCAGAGGATTTTTGGAATACAATGGATGATTCAGCATCAGCGTTGCTTTCAAGATCTGAAATATTCTGCCTAGACTTAGTTGCAAATTCAACCTTTTTTAGGTGTAATGAAGAAACTAACATAAAATATGGAGGCGTTTGGGTTTTTTTAAGTAGAAATAAATCTTGATATAGACGATACATTCATTATGCCTTAAAAAACTGAGTATGTTGAACGTAAGAATGAGAGATTTTGAAAATATTAAAGAAATAAAAAAAAAATAATAAAAAGAAAGAAAGAAAGGAAAAAAAAAAACAAAAAATGCGAAGTAAATTAAATGAACGAAAAATAATAAATACACCAACAAAACAATAAAATATAATTTAAAACCTAAATAGAATATTTAAATCACTGTTGCGTTAATGTATAAAAAAACCCCAGACGCCTCCTTAAGAGAAAATTTTAAAATTATTTAAATATGACTTTTGGAGGGCGAAAGTTTAAAATTGGCATCATGTTGAGGTGTTTTCTATAGATTTGAAGGCAAGGCAGGACTGACACTGAAGCATCACACGAATAAAATATTTTGAAGGAAGAAGATAAAAAACTATAAAAAATACAAAAATAAAAAAAAAAAAAATGAAAAATAATGTACGGTAGAAAGTCATATAAAATTGAAAGAAAAAAATGTCAATGTAAATAAAAAAATAAGCAAAATCAAATAACTACTGGAAGCATCTTTATTTTAAAATCGTCTATTATTTATTGCTTGGAGAGAATTGTGAATAAACTTGGCGAAAGTATTATTGCAAAAACCAATTGTCACTTGGAACAGACATCAGACCTTGATATTTTGGCTTGATAAGAGGGATGATACCCATTGATTTTATCTTTAACTGGAAAAAAAAAATTTAAAAAAAAATCATATTTCGTAGAGTTCAAAATTGTAAGCTTGGCAACGCTGTATCACTACAAATCAATCTTACATCTGCAGATAACGTAAATGGTTTATTTCATAAAAAAAAAAAAAAAAAAAAAAAAAAAAACAAACAAACACTGAACTTAAAAATAAAAACATTTTTAAAGCTTATATACATAAACTTTGCAACGCTGTATCGTTAAATCTATACTTACACTCGCGGTAAAACTTTTACACAAGACTAATCTTATCATAGAATTTCAGCTAAACCACATTATCATACCTTTAGGTGGTCAATAAGTTCGTTTTTTAATTCAAAAACGGAACAAAATGAGCATTTTTATGGGTCTGTGATGTCAAGTTTGCAACGTTGTATCAACAGAATTAACAGCATTAACGTAGAAAAATTATTTATTATTAACGTATTTTTTTAGAAAAATGTACACTGACTGTTGATAAAATGTCTCAAAATATCATGAAACATCCAATGACAGTTGTTTACAGAAAGTAAGATACTTGATAATACGATAATCTTTAAAGCTTAAATATGGAAACTTGTCAACGCTGTATTTCTAAAACCAGACGTATCCTCAAGCTAAGATTTTTATTGGAGACATGGGTCATCATAGAGCAAAGTAACAATACGTAACAATTTTGGATGATTATTCATGAATTTCCAGCGTGCCTCGTGGCTTTGGAAGAATTTTTGACGAGCCGGGGTCTAGTGCGTCGTGGTGGAAATTAACTGTTAAACCTTGTTAGGTTATCGACTGCTTTACTTCCTTCTTGCCTTCAATCTGGTGAAGATTGAGCAGAGAGCGCCGAGAGCGGTCTGAGTCAACTTAATTTGAACTAAATTTTCCAATTCGGAGCTACAATTTCTGGCTCATCTATAAAAACACTTATGTGCATATGATACTATGAGTACTTACGTTGTTTCTAAACTTGAGACACAAATTTTAGTGCTCAATTGCAAAATGCAGTCCATTTGTGTGTGGATCTGTGTAAAAAGAGCCTCTCCTCCGGGAGAAAATTGTTCTTAACTTTTTGCGAACACATGAACAACATTTTTCTACAACCTAGGAATTTTTGTCTTCAAGCTTCACGACAGTTTTTGAGATTTAGGATCAAATTTCCTGAGTAAAGGAATTTTGTCCTCAGAAAGATAGGTCTTTTCTTACAGATCTGGTCACTGGTAAAAGGGGCCCGGCATATTGTTATGAAAGGTAGCTTCCACATGAATAATAAGTTTTCCTCCGCTCCAATAGCCTCCAGACTCATTTGGACCACATTTTGCAATTGGGAACTATAATTTCTGACTCAGTTTAGAAATAACTTATGAGCCATTAGTTTCCCGATGCACAAAAGTGTTTTTAAGGATGAGCCAGAAATTTTAGTTCCTAATTGCAAAATGTAGTCCATTTAACCCTCGTCTGTCACATATAAGTAGAACTGACCAGACGTTTAAATGTAAAACTTGTCTCCCGTACGAAGGAATGTAACTCCATTCCAAGGTCACCCAATTGACTCAAACAATTAATTTATTTTACAAAGTTATGCCTGTGCAATTTTCAGGCACGACTTTGTAAAACAAATTAATGAAAATGTGCCTGTGTAATTTTTATTTTAATTTTGCATGAAATCTCGGGGAAAATCATCAATGAAATTTCCAGTTAGGAAAGTTCAAGATCCTCCTACTTAATATGCAATTTGCGAGGGGACATTTGGCAACATTGAAATGAAGTTACGTTCTTTCACGCGGGAAACGATGAACTCTCTTAAGTTTAGTTTTACTGTGCCGAGGCAAGTGAACCACCAAAACTTTCATTATTGCTATACTAGAGGTTGTTTTGCAAAACGAAAAAAATTCCGCCTGAGGTTACTGTTTTACGACTAATATTTACAATCTGTCTTGGTCAATTTTGCTCTTTCAATGATAATTGGTATTGAAAGTGTTGATTTACAACATTATGGTAGTAGTTTTTGTGTAATTTTTGGTTTGTTGGGTAGCCAGTGCTATGGGTTAAAATAAACTGTTAGCTCACGTTAACTTGAAATTCAGGAACTTAATAGTCGAAGCTTTTCGGCCTCAGCCGTCGTCAGGACTTAGCAAAAAGCACAGTTTGAGACAATAAATGATTAATTTTGATTAATATCAGTTCATACATATGATGAACGAGTGTGTTTCGGTGTAGATGTGTTTTATTGAGTTTCTTATTGATTCAACGTTATTTCTACCGGAATAAATGATGAAAAATGGACGGCTCGTGCAGGGGCGTGGCGTGCTTTGCGATATATCGGTTTATCGGCCATTTAAACCTATGGAAAAGGATCGATAAACAGGGTGTTTGTAGCGAACACCTTAATAATCGATTTTTTACCATGGATTTAAATGGCATAACAATCGATATATCGCAATTCACGCCACGCCACTGGGATCGCGAGTTCTTCTGTCCTCAGGACTTTTGTCTAGGAATGAGATTCTTGATTATAAATAAGATGTTCAACATTTTTCTACTGCTCACCATTTTGAGACTTTTCCTAACTTCGAATGAAGTGACCGAATCACTTCCTTCGTCAATTCTCTGTCTCGGTGACGGAGTATGCGTTTGTCTTCTGAAGCACTGTCAGAAGTCTATTACTGGCTACTAGATTCCCTGGGGATCAAATAGACTATATTCTACGATAAAAAAACTACTATTTACGGCTCATTCGTGAAAGTACCTCTTCGTATAGGGTAAAATCAAAGTTTGAGGAGAGGGAGAAGAATAGAAAGAGGAGGAAGAAGATAAGAGAAAGAACAGGAAGAAAAGAGAGAAGAGAGGAGAGAAAAGAAGAGACATGGGAGAATAAGAAGAGAAGAATAGAGAGAACATAAAAGAGAATAAAATAGTGAAAGCACACAGTAAAACAGTGAGAGGGAAAGCGAGAAGGAAATTGAGAAGGAAAGCGAAAAGGAAATTGAGAAGGAAAGCGAGAAGGAAATTGAGAAGGAAAGCGAGAAGAAAAGCAAGAGGAAAAGCGAGAAGAAACGTGAGAAGAAAATCGAGAGGGAAAGCGAGAAGGAAAGCAAGAGGAAAAGCGAGAAGAAAAGTGAGAAGAAAATCGAGAGGAAAAGCGAGAGGAAACGTGAGAAGAGAGAGAAAAGGGTCTGGTGCCGGAGCCTCCTCGTGGTGGACCTGGGGCGGGTCTCTGACCCGTGCCAAACGCCGGCAAACTGTTGTGATTCTGCACCCTCCCTCGCCTCTGGTTGTTAGCCCATATCTCTTCACACATCGTAACGAGCAATTTAGGATCAAGCGCATCCTTGGTACGTTATTACCTTGGTTGTTAGCCCATATCCCTAATACGCTCGGGCATGGATCAACCACTTCCTCGGTGCCCTGCTTCGCGCGCAGCAGGGCTGTTTACACCTTGGATGTTAGGCCATATCCATTGCAGCCTTGGATCAAGCGGAACCTTGGTACGTTATTACCTTGGTTGTTAGCCCATATCCCTGGCTTACGGAAGAGATCAAGCGGAACCTTAGGAACATGAGGGGAACGATGATCTTCAGAGGACCACTGATAGTAGTTAGGCCATATCCTTGAACCGCGAGGTGCAAGGATCAACCGGTACACAGTGGTCTGAAAATCCCGATCTGTGACCGACTTTGCGCGATTCGCCAGTGACCAATTGCAGGGGTGACCGATCGAAGCCTGGCTATCCTGTACTGGTCAACCTCCGGTATCTGCCGATGCTTGCGCATTAAGTCTAAAGCCGTCATCCCCCCCGGGACACTTTAGACCAGGCAAAGTCGGAACCGGAGGGTCGGACGCCTCTCAAACGGGCTGGTGGTTGGGGCGATGTTGCAGATTGAAGTAGGTTTTGATGCAGGACGAGCCGAATACTTCACGAGAGTTCCGGGGTCTCGTGGCTCAGGGTATTCTGTTCTCCTGGGCCGAACAAGCCGGACAAAGTTTCAGCAATCTCTATCTCTGTAGAGAGTATCCAGCTACGAGTTTGTCGTCTCACTGCTGGATCGCACGGTGGTAGAGGAGTTCCCTGCATTCGGTCAATGGCGAATTGTTCACTGTTGTGAGTGAGGGTGCGCCCAGAACGCCAACCCAACTCTTCATGGCATGAGATCTTTAATAATTATTAAATTTTAAAAAAAAGGTTATCCTTATTAAATCTCACTAACAACAAAGGCATGAGCCCCATGCCTTTGTCTTTTAAATTTCTTCTCCATTTTTCAAAATTTCTTCTCCATTTTTTCAAAATTTCTTCAAAATTTTGAATTTCAAATTAACGTATGCCATGGGAGTTGTAAGTTGGACGGTGGAAGCGTGCCGTCTGATGTCGGTTCCTCCTCGTGGTGGACGGTGGAAACGAGGGTTTTACCCTCGGCTAAACGCCGACAAAATTGGTGCTAGTTTTGGTAGTAATACACAGGGGTCGATACTTCAGTCTATTTGATGTTTCATGACCCCTGGTAGCACCTTTTTCAGATGAATACATCTTTGACTTATAGTTTTTGACCATTCTCACGATTTCTATAACTTATTCATTCATCTCATTGATTTCTATAATATATTTCAGGAGACAAATAATTATATGCCTAGAAAAAACACAGATGATTAACAAATAAAATATCAGAACACATGAATTAGAGCATCTTAGCTTTTTAATCAATACGATTTTGATTTTGGGGCTAAAATGCTCCTTTTTCAAATATAAATTTAGAAGTTTTGTAGTGACGAGCGTCCAAAGATTTGCCATTGATTTTGCGTAGAAATAATTTATCAATTGATCGAGATTTAATCTGTTGGAGAAGAGGAGAAAGAGAAAGATAAAGTAATAGAGAGAGAGAGAGGAGCAGAAAAAAAGAGAGAAGAAAAGAAGGTAAGGAAAATGAAGGAGGAGAGAGAGGAGAAAAATGAGGAGAAAGGTGATTTATCTTCAGTGACGAGTGTGATCTGCTGATGAGGTATAAAAAGACCCAAACCAGTATAAATCTCTCGGCGTGACTCCAACTTAATATTCCGATGCAAACTGCCTGAGCTGAACACTCTCCCCCCTCAGTTTTGTACTGGTACTCATTAGAGCTAAAACAAATTTATTTTTGACTCTGATTATAATTTTTGGAACTTCTTGGCTTTGATTTCCCCGCAAAATGGTGTGGACCCAGCACCATTTCTCCACCTTGTTAAATTTTAAATTCTCCTTGTTAAACGAATCTTCTGACTTGCAAAGGAAATAAAATTGGAACTCTCTATTGTGCAATCAGTCAAGGATGCTGTTAAAATGAATACCAACAGCAAAAAATTGAAATTTATGCTACTCTGGTAGCTAAATAATAAATTTATTAATTTACTGACTGTTCAGTTATTGATGATCGAATCTTTTTTTTAATATAAAATAAAAGATCTACAGTTGCTCCTCAGTCGTGAGACTACCAGTGGCTCCTCAGTCGTGAGACTACCGGTGCCATTTTTTAATTGAGACATATTAAAAATTATCGACATACAGAATTTGCTCAAGACTTTCCTAAAGATTTCTCTAATTTTTGGATTGGTCTTCCAGCATCCAGATCAGTTCCAATGGTTCACTGATACAAGTGTTCTTTTCTCAATGATTTTATGTCATGATTTAATACGTATGTCTTTGTGCACAAAGTGTTACAATTAAAATGAGAAGAATATTACTCACTTAATTCCAGGAACACGAGCCACATCGTAACATGACCTCGGCCTCCCATCTGGTGAAACTGACAAATGTCTATTGTGCCTGCTGATCTCGTACTGTTGTCCGTCTGTTGCTGTGTAAAAATAAAAATGATCGAATGAATAAAAAAGTGAGAGAAAATTAAAAGTAATTTTTTTCCTTTACATGGGTTAACTATTGACCGCAAGACTACTTCGGGGTTTGAATACTCGCACGCTTGGTGTATATTGACCAGTGTTGATTCGTAAAACATTTTTATGCAAATTTCCATGAGCATTAAACAAAAACGCGGTTTATCCACTAGTTTTCTGAAAAATGAAATAATATGCGCGATTTTCATCTCAGTATCGCGGCAAATACGCGGTTTTTTCCGACGGTTTTGCAAAAGGCTGAGAAATTACGCGTTTATCATCTCAATATCGCGGCAAATACGTGGCTTTTCCAGCGATTTTGTGAGGACATATAAAATTACGCGTATTTCACCTGTGTATCACAATAAATACGTCACTTTTCAAGCGATTTTGTATAAACGTCAGAAATTACGCGTATTTCACCTCAATATCACAGGTAATACGCGACTTATCCAGCAGTGTTGAAAAACGAAGTAATTACGCATTTTCCTGTGAATATCGCAACATTCATTCGTCAGTAATTTGAAACAGGCGAAAAACCAAGATTTTTTTTTTCATTTTCGCGTGATACCGCATGACTGCTACAATGCGGTAGGCGTGAAACGCGTACCAACGGCGCCTACAAGACTGTGGGAATACTTCACGCATTGCGCCAAATACGGGAAGGTCGGCGTGGAACGCATGTCAGCGTCAGCATTGTTAGCGCCTACATGACTGTAGGAATACTTCATGCATTACGCCAGACACAGTGCGATCACTCGGTCAGTGTGAAACGTATTAGCGCCTACAAGACTTACGGAATACTTCACGCACTGCGCCTCGCGGTGCGTGTTCTTCAATGGTTGAATATTTTCTCGAGTAATTCCTTCATGTCAGACTTACCACCCGCGCACAGTGGATCGAGTCAATAAGAGAGGTCACACACCACATTTTTGACTAAAACTGCACATTTTGATGTTTATTTTGTCACATTTTAAATTTCAAGGGGTGCTTCTAGATGAAAATTTCACGAGGAAACCAATGGCGTCACTTTTAGATAGCCCCAAAATTGTGTATAAACCGAGTTTTAAAGTTTCCAAAGTTCGTCCGACCTCTCCCACTGACTCGATTCATTGTGCCGCGGTGTACACGATTTCCAACCTGTGTGCAACGGGCGAAAACAGGGTGTCTACTAGTTATGAGAACCCAGAACTGGGGACTTTCGGGGACTTTTAGGGGCGTTTTTTCAAGAAAATCGGGGACTTCCTTTACGGAAATAGTAAGAGAAAGGGAGCTACTTAGAGCGTTAAAAGGCGTATTTTATACGACTAATTTTAAAAGTCATGTTGAACCGATGAAAACATACGAAAAACCAATCAACACTTCGGTTTTTTCATTCCTGGTTATACCGCGCCGCCGCCGCGGCTGGCGGGAAAATTTGAAAATGCGGTGGTTAGGACGATTTTTGTCATTTTTTGGGGACCTGAACAAGAAAATTGGGGACTTTCGGGGAAATCGGGGGAACCATTCCAAAATCGAGCATAATTGGGGACTTGGGGGACCGGTAGACACCCTGGAAAAGCTAAGATTTTCCTTCATTTTTGAGTCAAACAACATGACTATACCGGAGTTGGAATAGTTTTTGTGCGCTTAGTGTCCGCTGAGGGAAGGAAAGTAGTAAAACCTATCTTTCTAGATGAGGTGTCCTTTCGGACGCCCATATTTTCCTGGTTCTGCCGATGTGTAGTGGTCTATGCCATGGTTGCCACCGAATTTGGAAAGTGAAATTCCCTGACATTTCCCTGATTTCCCAGACACATTCTAGTGAAATTCCCTGACAGTTGAAGATATGGCAGGTGGTAAAAAAGACATTCGAGTAATTGAAAATAGTTTTCAGGCAAAATTTGTAGTTCGAAACCTCAAACCTATTCTAGAAAACAAATAAAGGTGATTTTACACATTTTCCCTGACATTTCCCTGTTTTCCCTGACTTTTTAAAATCCCCTAACGTTTCCCGGTTTTCCCTGACTGTAGCAACCCTGCTATGCCAGGGTGTCTACTAAAACGGCTGCCCGAAAATCAGTACTTTTACAGTGCTTTTTCAGCACATACCTAAGAAATTCAGCACCTCATCAACAGAAAAATTCAGTACTTTTTCAGTACCGCCAATTGACGAAATTCGAAAAATGTCTAACATTTGCATTTCTCGCTCAAATTGCGACCAAAATGACGAAAAATGAAAAAAAAAATCCGGACCTTCTTGCGGAATTTCCGCACTTTTTCGGTACTTCCGGACCGTCCTTGAAAAATCAGTGCTATTTCCGGACTTGTAGACACCTTATATGCTCAGACCCTGATTCTGAGGTGCCGCTCTACCCCATAGAGAAGAAAATGTCATGTTTGCATTTCGGGCATCTTGGAATTTTTTTGATGACGTAGGTCGGTACAGCGACGTTTATCATCGATTTTCTTGGAAATGGTGTAATTTAAGGAAAAAAGTCATTCTATAAAAAGTGCTTGAAATTATATCATGAGTTGATTTAAGCAAAAAAATGGGACATTATGGTCCGTTTTTCATTCTTCGAATTCCGGATTTCGCTGGCCAGGTTGTACCGACCTACGTCACAGGGTAAACAAACCTCAAGATGCAAACACCTCCTTTTTTTGCTCTATGATTCTACCCCCCGAAAAGTCCCTGGCCAGGGTGTCTAGTGTTTTTTTAATTTTGAAAAGTTCTGACATTTTCCGGATATTTTATAAAAAATTCCTAATTTTTTTCATTTTGAAAATTCCTGATATTTCACCGATTTTTCTCGACTTCTGGCACGGTAGGCAAAAAGCATTAAGACTTTCTCCGCTGAGGAGAATTTCGTAAGAAAAACTCCTGATAAAACGTCCGATTCTTCCGATTTTCCTGATCGGCCAATATTCCTGTTATTTTCCGGTTTTTTCTGATGCTAGACACCCTGCGGGCTGATAATTGAAATTGATAGACAAAGCAATAGACAAAGAAGACAAAAAGGATTTGGAGGGATCCTATTGGTAGAAGCGGGTGTTTGCAATGGACAAAGAAGGTAGGTAATAGACTAACTAACGGCAACCCACGAGAGACCCGACAGTTAATCTATCATTTTCCCCCTTAGTCTATGAGAACCACCCATTTCAACCAACAGGATTGCTTTATACCTCCTATGTCTTCTTTGTCTATAGCTTTGTCTATCAATTTCAATAATCGGTCCGCTGCTGACTCGGCCTATGCTTACTCGGATGTTTGATAGTGTATTCTGTGATACTGACCTCTCCTCTGGGAGCCGGGGCTGTGGTGGGAGTGTGCGTCGTTCATCTGGGTGCTCTGGTGGAGGGCCGAGTCGGAGTTGGTGCGCCGCCAGCCGTCCTGCGAGGGCGGCGACAGGAAGGGCCCGCTCGAGTACGGCGAGGTGTCCGTCCGCCGCTCGGCCGGCCGCGAGGCCCGCATCGGCCCCACCCCCACCCCCATGCTCCGCCCCCGCTCCCGGTACGCCGGCCCCGTCACGCCTCCGCCTTGCATCTCCTCCAGGTTGTTCAGCGCCGCCTGCCAACACACCAACCAATCAACCAATCAAAAATCAGCGCTTGCAGAAAAAAAAAGTCAACGAGAAAAGCCATAAACACATTCAAGAAAATCTAAGATTGAGTACCTGTACAGCGAGAGTATGGACAGATGTGAAACTCCGAAAATCCATCGCAAGGAAGCGGAGGCCATCGAAAGGCCAAAGGCCTTCACCGATGCCTCCGCGAATAAAGTTAGGGCCCAGAAATGCAGCCAACCTATGAATTTCAAGTACCCAGAGCGATTATTAATACAATGGACCACTAGACAAGGTGCGAATTTAAGCATTCTGATACATGCTTCAGAACCAGAATTTCACGTAGAACACGATTCGCGCAACGAAAATTACTGAAACCAACTCCTAACGGAGATATTAACATTTTTATTTCATATTGGTTACGAGGAATTTGAACTGCCCGCCCACAAGAAACTCAAAGCTCTACGTGAGTCAAATCGCGCACGACAACGGTCTCAGCAAGTTTCTTAATCGAGCAATATTCATTTCCCACCATGTGTTGTTCGAACTATAGGCAATTTGCTATAGCTGAGCCAAAGCGTCAAGATTGAGGTTGCCAGATTTTTACATCGCGCAGAGACTGTCATGATAACGTTTAGCGCGCGATGTGAATCACGTAGAGCATTGAGTTTTCATGAGCGGGTGGTTTGAATTCACGCATCAAGAATCATTAAATATCGTTGTGAGGAGTTGATTTCGATAATTTTTATTGTGCGCATCGTGCTCTACGTGAAATTTTGGTTACGGAACATATATCAGAGTGCTGAAATTCGTACCTTGTCTAGTGGTCCATTGTTACGAACCATCGTTTATAAAGCACGTATTTGACTTAGTTTTTGCATAAATTTACTCATTTTTGTGGAAGAACGCTCATTTACGTACTTTCTTAGCCATCTTCGTTAGAATTGGAATCTACAGACTGGCAGTGAAATTTTGTGCGTTAGAAGTTGGTCAGAAGGGTAGCTGCACTTTTGGGCCCTAAGCCCTCCATGAAGCGATCTGTCCATACTCTTGCTATACAGGTACTCTGATCTAAGACAGCACTGAAAAAAAAAGTTACGGGCTACATATACATAGAGATAGATATAGACATAGACATAGCGTCTGTTCCAAGCTCAGAGACCGAAACTTCCGGGTGCTGGAGCCGTCGCTTCGATTGCTCCGGGTGCAACGCAAGGAACTTTCGGCCGTTGAGCCCGGAACGCGGACGGTAAGTCTGCACATACAGCCCACATATCGTCACCTTCCAGGCAAAGTATCACAAGCGCCATGCGACGTTTAAAAATTTCCGCCGCCATTATATTTTTTTACTGAGAAATTGTTGGTTGAATCTGTTTGGAAATTTCGCTAAATTCTATCGGCAGCACAAAGAAAATTCGGTGAAATTTTCGGAGAGCTTCGTTGAACAATTTCTATGTAAAAAAATAAAATGGCGGCGGAAATTTTTAAACGTCGCACGGCGCTTGTGATACTTTGCCTGGAAGGTGACGATATATGGCTTCCACGGCCGGAGTTCTTGCTTCAGTGAGCTCGCCCAATGAGACGATGGGTAGGCAACCTGGATTGCATGCACTGCTAGGAAATGGAGATGTTGCATGTGTGAGGAATTTGCGATTTGATTGTTGATTCTTGTGTAAAAGTTCGCGAGAAACACGATGGTCCCACTGGTTTTCTCTGAAATCAACTCCCAAGCTCAAAAAAAGCTCTCAAGTTGAGGCCAAAATGGAGGGGATATCCCACGCTATCCTGAGAGTCCACCTCTACATCAAGACAAACTCTCCATGCAAAGATAGGGAGCAAATACATTAGCAGTGATGCTGTGTTTTCAGTTTTGGAGTCCCCAAATAAAGTGGCAGCCCTGTCAATGTATTTGCTCCCTATCTTTGTATGGAGAGTTTGTTTTGATGTAGAGGTGGACTCTCAGAATAGCGTGAGATATTCCCTCCATTTTGGCCTCACTTGAGAGCTTTTTTTGAGCTTGGGAGTTGATTTCAGAGAAAACCAGTGGCACCATCGTGTTTCTCGCGAACTTTTACATAAGAATCAACAGTCAAATCGCTAATTCCTCACACGTGCAACATCTCCATTCAAGGATGCGACATTATGGTTGGACGGGTGCGAGACATGCATACCTACAAACTCAACGGCATTTGGTGCTACATGTACACGGAGAAAAAAACTTCCTGCGTGGGACCCGAAGTTGAGATCATATGGATCTCTCAAGTTTTTGGATCACGCATCCGAAAACTTGAGGTCCGACTGCCGAAGTTCGGGTTAGACTTCTGAAGTACTTCGGTGTATACCGAAGGGTTCGGGTCACACATCTGAAGTACTCCGGTACATACCGAGCGATTCAGATGTCTGACCCGAACTTCGGCAGTTGGACCTCGAAACTTCAGAGATCCATATGACCTCAACCTGGGGCCTCATGCACGAAGTTTTTTTCTCCGTGTACAATGGACCACTAGACAAGGTGCGAAGTTAAGTCATTCTAAATTTAGTTTCTTCACTATTTCACGTGGAACACGATTCGGGCATTGAAAAGTACTGAAATCAACTCCGACCGAGATATTTAATGTTTCTTGGCGCGTAATTTTAAACTTCCCGTTCATGACCTGTCGTGCTATGACCTTCGGTAATACTTATCGATCTCGATCTAATCGACTAAGAAGCGAAAAATTAAAAAATACGAAAATAATTCAGGCTATTTAATTGTCTCAGTAGAGTTTTTTCTTTCTTTCTTTCTTTTTATTTCTTTTTTAAATTCTAGATTTGTAAAAAAATTCCTCGACTTTTCACACTTCTTAAAAACAGGCCGACTGTCAGCGAGCGACCGGTGGCAAGGCGTGAATAATCGATTATCGATACTACCTATTTTGAAGCAATTTGGCAAAGAATCGATTATTGAGGTATTCGTTGCAAACACCCTATATATCCACCCTTTTCCATGGGTTTAAATAGCAGATCAATCGATACATATCGCTCGGCCTCCTCCCCCAGAAAATCCGAGGAATTCCTCATAGAATCATCACCGATGTTGAAATTGGTGCTGCTAGAATACGTAATGTCTCGTAAATATATTTTAATGTTCCACAGGGAGACATAAATTCCTCTCTTGATTTTAGGTGCTATTTCGATGATAATGACAAAATTTGGTGGTCATGGACTCCCGAAAATAAGAGGGGGGAAATGTGATATTTTACCATGAAAGCAACAAAAAATTCCGTTCCGAGGGGTTCAACATTTTTGAAACTAGACCTCCTCCGCTGGCGAAACGCCTCCCTCCCCAATTTCAGTCCACTGGTCTTATCAAGGTTTCCTGGTTGCCCTCCCATTCTTTCCTTTACGCTTTCAAGCCCTGGTGAAAATTGACAGTTGAATGTGTGTTCTAAAATACTATAGACCTAAAGCCGGCTGTAAGATTTCCAATAGCTTCTGTAGCCGGCTGTACAATTTTCTTATAGCCTTTTATAGCCGATGGCGATTAAGCAACAGCCAGACGATAAAGTTTATGCTAAACGTTACTAATTACGGATACTGGGACTTAGTTAGTTTTTAGACTACCGCTGTCTTTTAGTGCCGTAGTATCTTGATTTATTTTGCAAGGAAAGCTCCGTACTTTTGAAGGATGCCTGTCATTCTCAATATGTTGGAGCGCCTTCAATTTCTCATGATACTGTGCAATACCTCTGGTGTGAAATAGTTGATTCAGACGCCGTGGCACGCTGCGGCGCGGCGCCTACAAACCTAACAGGGATACTTCACGCATTGCGCAATGCGTGAAGTATCCCTGTTAGGTTTGTAGGCGCCAGTGCGTCGCCGCGCAATGCGTGAAGTATCCCTGTTAGGTTTGCAGGCGCCAATGCGTCGCCGCTCCGCTTTGTGTTGGGCTCTAATATTTAATCTCGCGGAGTCAGCGTTTTTCAACTCATGATTTTGAAATGTTTGCACACTCTGTATGGACTATTCTCATTTTGATTGATGAAAAAAAAAAAATGTTTTAAAGGAAAATGTAATGTGTGTTTTGTAAATATTAAGATAGTTCCGTATCAAGCTTAATGATTTCCAAAGCACACGAATTTCTACAAAATTTATTTTAGCCTTTTATAGCCAATGGCGATAAAGTGTAAAGCCCGGCGATAGGAACCATAGCCCGACTGCATACTTTTTTATAGCTTCGTATAGCCCGGCTATATGATTTGCTCCGCTTTCTACGGCCATGATTTTTGATAGCCTTCTTTAGTCGGCTATGAGAACTCCTATGGTATTTTGAAACGCAGCTCCTATCGCCAATTTTTACCAGGGAGATTTGCCAGACAGCTAGAAACCCCGAAGAGCAACTAAATAAAAGTTGCGTTCGACTCTCAAACATATTTTATGCGATAGAATAATAGTTGAACCGTGTTAAGGAAAAATGGACCAAACCACATCAGCTTTTGCCAAATTCAACTGGGAAATTTACTTTTTTACAAGAGAACGTTGATGCGGATTCCTTTGAAAATTTTAAAGAATTTGTTTCGTGCTATGCAGAAAGTCACTTGAAATTTGCACAAAAATGCGCACAACCGTTTACACGTGAAAAATTGTTTTGCCCAACTGAATTTGGCAACAGCTGATGTGGCTTGGTTCCTTTCTGCTTAACGCGGTTCGATGGAGATGTTGCATGTGTGAAGAATTTGCGATTTGACAATTGATTCTTGTGTAAAAATTGGCGAGAAACACGATGGTGCCACTGGTTTTCTCTGAAATCAACTCCCAAGCTCAAAAAAAGCTCTCAAATTAAGGTCAAAATGGAGAGGACATCCCACGCTATCCTGAGAGTCCACCTCCCGGGTTCGAATCCCGGTGGTGGCGACAAATTTTCATGGAACTGACGAGTGGATCTGTAAGCAGAATTCGCTCGGCCTTAATCCGTGAAAATTTGTAAGCCCGAGCATGGATGTCTACCAAACTCCCTGATGTCTTCGGACAATAAATAGTGCCTATAGATGGCTGTAGATTCCGAAAGGAATAGAAGCCACTAAACTCTCAATAAAAAAAAAAAAAAAGAAAACACGGCAATCCTGCTAATGTATTTTCTCCCTATCTTTGCATTGAGAGTTTGTTCTGATGTAGAGGTGGACTCTCAGAATAGCGTGGGATATCCCCTCCATTTTGGCCTCAAGTTGAGAGCTTTTTTGAGCTTGGGAGTTGATTTCAGAGAAAACCAGTGGCACCATCTCGCAAATTTTTGCATAAGAATCAACAGTCAAATCGCAAATTCCTCACACATGCAACATCTCCATTCTGAGAATTGTAGAAAAGGTCGGGTCTGATCGGTGGCGCTTCCCGCGGGAAAGCGCGGAAGCTCGCGATGCGACGGTGGCGCGGCTCGCGGAGAGCGTGGGAACCGCGGGAGTGCTACTAACACAGATCGCGGAGCGTCAGTAGGTGAGGAGGTAAAAATGATAAAGCGAGTACAACTACGAATACAATCGCTCGCAGCGCCGCGCGTAGCCCCCCCCCCCCCCCCCCCACTTTCAACCCCCCTGCGAGGTTCCTCCTCCCCACCCCCTGCGCCTCGGAGGGGTCTGTTCTTTAGTTCCCGCGACGGGATACATATTCACCCCCGATACGTCACGCTAGAGAGGTTTGAGACCCACGTTTTCCTTTGCAGGTTTCCAATTTTCCCTACAATTTTCATCGGTAATTATAAGACCACATCTTAAAATTAGAATTAGGGTCTACTATTTCTGGTAAAATCGCCAATCTGCATGGGAAACTACTGGCTCTTCTGTTGTTTTGAAATGAACTAGAAACAGTAATTTCTTATCGCAAAATGTAGTCCAATTTTTTTGCAACTATAGTTCCTAATTGCAAAATCTAGTCCAAATGGTCGTCTATCGCACGAGGGAACGTAAATCCATTCCAAGACTGCCAAATTGACTCAACAATTAATTTATTTTACAGAGTTGTACCTGGGTGATTTTTATCAACAATTTTTCTGATTTTTGCGTGAAATCTGAGGAAAAATTAATGTGATTTTCAGTGAGGAATGCCCAAGATCCTCCTGGTTTAAATGCAATTTGCGAGGGGAAATTTGGCAACATTGGAACGAAAAACGACGAAATATGGCGACCGTGTCAGGCGGACGATAGCAGAAACGAGCAGACACGAAAAAGTAAAAATTCGCCGGACTTTGAACAAAATTCGGTCTGCCGAGCTCAGGAAAAACGCCGTATGAACCTTCAGGCGTTGCTAGCAAAAACACGAATTTTCTGGTAAACATATGAATATTTTTCTTGCAATTTTTCAAAAAATAATGTCCGCAATGGAGATGTTGCAAATGTGAGGAATTTGCGACTTGACTGTTGATTCTTACGTAAAAGTTGGCGAGAAACACGATGGTCCCACCGGTTTTTCTGAAATCAACTCCCAAGCTCCAAAAAAGCTCTCAAGTTGAGGCCAAAATGGAGGGGATATCCCACGCTATCCTGAGAGTCCACCTCTACATCAAGACAAACTCTCCATGCAAAGATAGGGAGCAAATACATTGACAGGGCTGCCACTTTATTTGGGGACTCCGAAACTGAAATCACTGCTAATGTATTTGCTCCCTATCTTTGCATGGAGAGTTTGTCTTGATGTAGCGGTGGACTCTCAGGATAGCGTGGGATATTCCCTCCATTTTGGCCTCAAGTTGAGAGCTTTTTTTGAGCTTGGGAGTTGATTTCAGAGAAAACCAGTGGCACCATCGTGTTTCTCGCGAACTTTTACGTAAGAATCAACAGTCGAATCGCAAATTCCTCACACATGCAACATCTCCATTAACTCGAGAAAATATTCAACAACTAAAACGCGCACCTTGCTGTAGGCGCAATGCGTGAAGCATTCCAAGAGTCTTGTAGGCGCCAATAAGTTTCCTGCCGGCCGCACTGTGTTTGGCGTAATGCATGAAGTATTCCTATAGTCTTGTAGGCGCTAACATGTCATCACCTTCCGGCCAAAGTATCACAAGCGCGATGCGACGTTTAAAAATTTACGCCGCCATTTTGATTTTTTATAGAGAAATTATTGTAGGTTGAATCTGTTCGAAAATTTCCCCGAATTTTATCGGTAGCACAAGGAACGTTGAAGAATCAACAGTCAAATCGCAAATTCCTCACACATGCAACATCTCTGTTTACCTTAAATTCCTGAAAATTTCAGGGACAAATGGACGTATTTCTACCAAACAGACCTATGTGGAGGTGAGAAATATGAGGTGTGCTCGTTAGTTCTCTGGCCTTAAGAGTGAATGAGAATAATAAAGCGCCCGTGACGTCAGCGGCAATGATCGAGCCCGGGCGCGAGGGGGAGATGGTCGTCGGGGCGCTGTAACTCATGAGCCCTGTCCACAACGCTCTCTTGCCATGCCCGCGGCTCATGAGTTCCGCATTCAGTTGGCACATAGGTCTGTTTGGTAGAATGTAAAATCCCGCTTTTCCAATTCTTCAAAAGGAATCGCGCCCACTTTTACATTGCTTCTTATGCAGCTTTCTAGAGCACACCCCATATTTCCCACCTGCACATAGGTCTGTTCGGTAGAAATACGTCCAAATATCCAAACCTTTCTTCAAAAATAAACATTTCAACGAAAGAAATTCGGCGACTGTTGAGTGCTCATACGGCGTTGTTCCTTAGGACGGGAGCACTCTCAAAGTCTCATGCAACGACCCCCCGACTCCCCGGGTCCGGGTTCGGTTGTAGCGATCCCGGCTCCCGACCGCAACTACGCAGCCACGACGAGGAGTAGCGTACCCCCCCCCCCCCCCCCGCGGGCCGGGCCGGGGTGCGTGCGGAGGGTGGTATTGATTGGAGGGAGCGCGCCTAAAGACATCCAAACCTTTCTTGAAAAATAAACATTTTAACGGTAGAAATTTGGCAACTGTTGAATGTTCATACCGTCACCTTCCAGGCAAAGTATGACAAGCGCCATGCGACGTTTAAAAATTTCCGCCGCCATTTTATCTTTTTACAGAGAAATTGTTCAACGAAGCTGTCCGAAAATTTCACTTTCATTTTATTTCTTTACTGAGAAATTGTTGGTTGAATCTGTTGGGAAATTTCACTAAATTTTATCGGCAGGACGAAGAAAATTCAGTGAAATTTTCGGACAGCTTCGTTGAACAATTTTTCTGTAAAGAAATGAAATGGCGGCGGAAATTTTTAAACGTCGCATGGCGCTTGTCATACTTTGCCTGGAAGGTGACGATACGGCGTTGTTCCTTAAGGACGGGAGCACTCTCATGCAACGACCCCCCGACTCCCCGACTCCCCGGGTTCGGTTGTAGCGATCCCGGCTCCCGACCGCAACTACGCAGCCACGACGAGGAGTAGCGTACCCCCCCCCCCCCCTCCCCGGCGGGCCGGGCCGGGGTGCGTGCGGAGGGAGGTATTGATTGGAGGGAGCGCGCCTGTCTCGTCCCTTGCCGCGTCCCGGGGGGTCGAAGGGGGGGTGAAGGGGGGTCGAAGGGGGCTCCGCGCTCGCTCGGCGCAGCGCCCCCGGTCGTTCCCGCTCCAGACCCCGTCGCCGAGCCGCCGGCGACCGGTCACGCTTCCGTCCCGCTCGTCGCCCGAGGGCCCCCCTCCCCCCCTCCGAGGGATGGTTCCTTCCGGAGATCGTTTGGACCGACGGACGGTTTCCGTAATTTCTTCGTTTTGGAAGTTCCTCGTCTCTATGTTGGCTTCCTTTTGGTTTCTTCCCGATTCCGAAATTTTCGGATTCTCTGACTTTTATGACCTTCGAGCGAAAACTTCGCTTACCTACACCTTTTCGAGAAGAAAAAAAAAAAAAAAAAAAAAAAAAAAAAAAAAACAGAATGAATAGAATTAGGGTTATCACACGGTTTGTCGTCTCCCTGACGAAAGAACGAAACTCCATTCTAAGGTTGAAAAATTGACTCAAACAATTCAATATTTAACCAAAATAGACCTGTGCAATACTCGTCAAAAATTGGTCTGATTTTCGCATAAAATGAGAAGAAATGTCAGTGAATTTTTCAGTCAGAAATGCCCAAATGGACCGACGGACGGTTTCCGTAATTTCTTCGTTTTTGAAGTTCCTCGTCTCCATATTGGCTTCCTTTTGGTTTCTCCCCGATTCCGAAATTTTCGGATTCTCTGACTTTTATGCCCTTCGAGCAAAAACTTCGCTTACCTACACCGTTTCGAAAAAAAGCACAAAAAAAACAGAAGGAATATCAGGCACGGCTCCGTTGAAGGAAAGTTATATGAAAAGTGAATGTACATCTCCGATCACTTCGGCATCTTCAAGTAGGGTAAAAATACTATATTTTTAGCCAAAAATCGAAATGTGTTGTTCGAGCTCCTCGAAAAATATATCAACTTTTCGGTTCTTTTCTAAAAAAAAATCACGAAATCGAAGAGATTTCATTTTTTTACAGGGACAAATCTTATCGCAAACTAAGATCCAAATAAACCGTTAAAAAGCTCTTGCTTTCAGCTTTCTAACGGTCTATAGATTTTGTAAATTGGGCTTCCTTTTGGCTTCTCCCCGATTACGAAATTTTCGGATTCTCTGACTTTTATGCCCTTCGAGCGAAAACTTCGCTTACCTGCACCTTTTCGAAAAAAACAAAACAAAAATAAACAAACAAAAAAAAAAACGGAAAGAATATCAGGGTTATCACACAATTATTGGACTGAGTTAAGCAGAAAGGAACCAACCCAAATTTTGGAAAAAATTGAGTTGTGAGTGGTTTTGAACTCGACCACTGCTCTACTATCGATCGCCAAAAATTCAAAGTTTTTGTTGGAGCAAATTGTGCAGAAATTGAACTTGAAGTTTAACTTTTACACTGAGTCTTATGCAGGAGCTAAACTTTAAACCTCTTTTTCTCGGTTCGATCCCGATGTGCCTTGGTTCCTCTCTGTTTAACTCCGTCCAATGCGTCGTCTCCCTGACGAAAGAACGAAGCTCCATTCTAAGGTTGCAAAATTGACTCGAACAATTCAATATTTGACCAATATGGACCTGTGCAATTTTTATCAAAAATTGGTCTAATTTTCGCATAAAATGAGAAGAAAAATCAGTGAATTTTTCAGTCAGAAATGCCTGGAATTCTCCTGGTAAAAATGCAATCTGCGCGAGGAAATTTGGCAACATTGAAATGCAGTTACGTTCCTTCGTGCGGGAAACGACGGATTTAGAAGATGAAATTCTCTGATATTTCCCCGATTTCTCGGTCACAATTTGGTGAAATTCTCTGACAATTGAAGATATGTCAGATGGTCGAAGAGATATAATTAATTCGAAATAGGTTTTTGGGCAAAATGTGTTGTTCGAAACTTCAAACCCATTCTGGAAAACAAATAAAGGTAGTTATCAAGTCACCCTGACATTTCCAGGTTTTCTCTGACTTTTTAGAGTTCCCTGATATTTCCCGATTTTCCCGGTGTTCCCTGACTGTGGCAACCCTGACTTCGCTTACGTACACCTTATCGTAAAAAAAAAGAAAAGAAAAAAAAAGGAATATCCCTCCCCGAAGATGGTCCTTTCCAAGAACGATATGGACCGGCAGTTTCCATAGTTTTGTCACTATCGAAGGAAAGGTATCTATATAGGCCGTTTTTGGGGTCACTCTGGATTTCCTCAACTCTACGCATTTTCGCTCATCGAGGATCTACATTTTACAGAATGCATCTGGTCATTTTAGGTATCTTTTTGGGTCTAATACTGGCCCTAACTTGAATCAGCATCAGGCTAATTATGGCGAAAAATGCGGATTTTTCGGCACTTGTTAACTAAGCTGAAAAACTCGTCCCCAAGGCCCCACAAGGGCCCTCATCGACACCCCTGCTTTCCCGGACTTTTTATTGACTTTCTTCTGGTTTCAATCAAAAATGAAATAAAAATCGAGTATTACAGAGAGGAATGAAGCTTTCAGCAAAAAAGTAATGTGATCTGAGTTCGTTTTTAAATGATGGAAAAGCTCCATGGTCCATATCGACGGTGTAACTCGGCAATCACATAACTCGTTTGCGGTGTCTGAAAATCGCCGCTTTTATGATACTTTTTTAAAGGAGAACAAATTGACGTTTCTTCTTGAAATTTTTGCAGAATTTTCTTCGCACAGTGAAGAAAAATCACGGCAGTTTTGAAGAATTTGTGTTCATTAGTTTTCCGTTTAAAAAATAAAGTATGACAGGAAGTCTGCGACGTCACAAACCGAGTTATGTGATTGTCGACTTACACCGTCGATATGCATCACTACGTCTCCTGAACTGATTTCACCAATAGGAGATCCGAGAGGAAACCAACTGTAAGTACAGTGCATTTGGGTTCTTCATTTGAATCGATTAGAAGCTTGCCGCATTCACGGGAGAAAAACCTAATTATTAGACATTTAAAAAAATATAGTGATTTTTCCAGCAAATTTTACTTTCTTGTTCAGAAATAAACAAACAGAGCTCCTGTATAGCATACCTATTCAAATTAAAAAACTGAAAGAAAAACCTTTCCTCGTGAGATCTAAAAAAGAAATTCCGACACAAGCGGACCCCTTGTTTTCCGATGACAACGATTTGATTTCTGCTAGAATAGATACCTATCGTAGATTTCTTTGTAAAAATACGGAGTGCCTACTAAAAGCCAGATAATTAAAACATAGTAATTTTCAAAGGCTCTTATAACGTCTCTCTTTTTCCTAAAGAAAAACGGCCGCAAAGCGTTAAGCATGAATAACATCATATTCAATGAGTTTGAAAATCAAAGTGCCTTCATTTTGGAACATGCAACACAGACAACTCAAGAGTACGAATAGTTGCATCAAGGCGTTGACATGAAAATGTCGTAACTATCTGTTTCATGCGGCTAAAATTTAGTTAGAAAATCAACGGAAAGCATATTGAGCTATCTATTTTGGTAAATACAACAGAAATATCCTATTTCTATTGGAGAAAGTGTTGGAGCGAGACAATTTCACTGCGACGATAATTTCTTTTTGCAGTAAGACAAAGAATCACGGGAATCGCCAATGAGTGTCACACAAAGATTTTGTCAAGAAAAACGGTTAAATAAAACGACATAGAAACTGTAGGTTGGTGGTGGCCCACGAAAAAAACGTAACAAACAAGGAGCGGTCATTCGATGGGCGGGCGGGGGGTGAAGCTGTCCAATTGGACCACATTTTGCAATGAGGAACCACTATTTCTGGCTCAATTCAAAAACAACATATATGCCATTGGTTTCCGTATGCAGAAAAGTGATTTTACAGAGGATCTAGAGATAGTGGTTCCATATTGCAAAATGTAATTCAATTACTATTCTCATCGTAACCTCAATAACATGGGATCTCACGGGAGGTAGTACAATAAATGATTGATAGTGTTGCAATTTTTATCGTAAACTCACTTAGAGAACGGCTATAGGTTTCACATCTGGACACAGATTTTCAAACAGTTGGTTCTGAATTCGATGCAAGTCGTCCTTAACCGACAATCCTAGTCCTAACTTATAATTGAACCGATTATTTTCCAAATCATGTAATTGCCAAAATTACGAATGCGAGAAAAACAAGAAAAACGGTTTTATTCGCTTTATTGACAATCTTCGGATTCCAAAAAATGTGTGTTCTTTCAGAGGGCTATTTTGAAATCCTACATGATTGATTGGACTGCATTTTGCAATTTGGACCTATAAATTCTGGCTCACCTGAAAAAACACTTATGTGCATAGGGAAACTAATGGCACATACGTTGTTTTTAAACTGGGCCGGAATTTATAGTTCCAAATTGCAAAATGCAGTCCCATTATACCAGAGAAAACAAAGACAGAGCAACACCTCTACCACTAAAATAGAGATTAGCGCTTACGTGATTTAGAAAGTAATCGGTTCAATAGTTGTTCCTGCTGTGTTGCGAAATCCACCGTTGGCGCGGCATAAGATCACCCTATCTATAGTTCCTAGATCGTTGGTTAAATACCATAAAGTTTTAAAACTTGACAAAAAGTCCCTTTCTGAGACGATCCCCAACTTCCTTCCGATGTAATCGACAAAATTATTAATGCGAGAAAAACAAGAAAAACGGTTTTATTCGCTTTGTTGACAATCTTCGGATTCCAAAAAGTGTGTGTTCTTTCAGAGGGCTGTTTTGAAATCCTACATGATTGATTGTACCAGAGAAAACAAAGACAGAGCAACACCTCTACCACTAAAATAGAGATTGGCGCTTACGTGAATTGGAAAGTAATTGGTTCAATTGGACTGCATTTTGCAATTTGGAACTATCAATTCTGGCTCTTCTGGAAAAACACTTATAAGCATACGGAAACTAATGACCCAAACGCTGTTTTTAAACCGGGCTAGAATTTATAGTTCCAAATTGCAAAATGTAGTCCAATTGTTGTTCCTGCTGTGTTGCGAAATCCACCGTTAGCGCGGCATAAGATCACCCTATCTATAGTTCCTTATTAAAACTTGACAAAAAGTCCCTTTCTAAGACGATCCCGACTTCCTTCAGATGGAATCAGTACCAACCTTTGCACGCAAACACACGACACTGAACCGAATCAAGGATTTCGGCGTTTTCCAATTGTCGATGGCTCGGGTTCCCCGTGACTTCAAGTGCGGGGGCCGAATTTCCCGGTGGGCGTGGTCGCGCGGTCTGCGGCCCTCTCTCATTGGCTGATCCCGCTGATTTTGAGGTTAGGTTTACGCGATCGACGGTCGATCGGAACAAGACGGGCCCGGCGGCGTTCATTATGGCGAAATTGATGCTGACAGGATGAATAAAAAACACTAACCGCGAGGAGAATTGAGCTTTGTTTCGACACGAGTTGACATCGAGCAAAGCTCAGAGGATTTTTCGAATTCCGAGTTCCCCTCGTTTTCTGCGTGTTTTTCCAAGAATGTTTCGTGTGCTTGCGCGAGGATAGAGAGGACGGAATGGACACTAGACAAGGTACGAATTTAAGCATTCTGATACATGTTTCTTAACCAGAATTTCACGTAGAACACGATTCGCACAACGAAAATTACGGAAACAAACTCCTAACGAAGATATTAACGTTTTATTTCACATCGGTTACGAGAATTTGAACTGCCCGCTCACAAGAAACTCAAAGCTCTACGTGAGTCAAATCGCGCACTACAACGGTTTCAGCAAGCTTCTCAATCGAGCAATGTTCATTTCCCACCATGTGTTGTTCAAACTATAAGCAATTTGCTATAGCTGAGCCAAAGCGTCAAGATTGAGGTTGCCAGATTTTTATATCGCAGAGACTGTCTGATAACGTTTAGCGCGCGATGTGAATCACGTAGAGCATTGAGTTTTCATGAGCGGGTGGTTTGAATTCACGCATCAGAAATCATTAAATATCTTCGTAAGGAGTTGATTTCGGTAATTTCCGTTGTGCGCATCGTGTTCTACGTGCAATTTTGGTTAAGAAACATGTATCAGAATGCTTAAATTCGCACCTTGTCTAGTGGTCCATTCCCTTCGTTCTCTGCGTGTTTTTCCAAGAATGTTTCGTGTGCTTGCGCGAGGATAGAGAGGACGGAATTTAGTATTACTCATGGTGTCTAGTTTTCTTGGCAAGGCTCATTCCCTGATGTTTCCCTGATTTTCCTTGATTTCCAGGAGCTCATTCCCTGATGAGAAACCGAAGTTTTCTCCCACTTCCCCGGGATTTTCTTAGGGAAAAGAATATAATTTCCAGAAATTTAGATATGAACATCGATTTTAATTAATCTTACAGCCATATCTTTGGCGCACGTCAGATTAGACCGCCAAAGAACACGAAATGATCCTTTGGTGGTTGGAGAAGAGATTACCGGTTTCTGAAACAGATTCCCTGATTTTCCCTGATTTTCCCGGTTAATTTTCATTCCCTGATGAATCCCGGTTTTTCCCGGTTTTTAAAAAACTAGACACCATGTATTAGATCCACTCGAGAGATCGAAACTTGAAACTTAAGTTCGTCACTACAATGTGGTGGATTTAACTTTCATGGTTTCCAGGTTTCTTTCCCCTTCAAAATTGTCAGTGTTCTTCAAGATTTTTCCCGTTAATACAGCGGGCTGATTGTTGAAATCGGTAGACAAAGACATGGGCATAGAGGAAAAAAAGGATATGGAGGGATCCTATTGTTGGAGGCGAGCGGTTGCAATGGACAAAGGAGGTAGGTAATAGACTAACTAACGGCAATCCACGAGAGACCCTTCCGTTTGCCCATCATTTTCTCCCTCAGTCTGTGAGAGCCACCAATTTCAACCAATAGGATCGCTCCATACTTCTTATGTCTTCTTTGTCTATAGCTTTGTCTATCAATTTCAACAATAAATTGGCCCGCAGGTGGTCATTATTTAAATAACATTATTGGAGCTTCTCGGTCTTTGAAAACCTCGCAATTAACATTAAGATACGATTCTAAAGAATGAGTTTTGGATTATTGGACATATTTAAAAAAATCTCTAAGTTTTAAACCACGCTACACTTCGCCGAGTACTTTGAAGCTGTGCTTTGGGAAAACGCCAAATGAGCCAAATTTCCTCAGAATAAATATTTATTTTTGAGAAAACTTATAAATATTTTCCCCTGAAATTTCTAGATATTTTGAATTGAATGGCGGTTAAAATTCTCTGGTAAGGTGGAAGAAAACTATTCAACGTTTTCCCTGGAAATTCGTATTTTATTGAAGGAAATTTAGCAACACCTGAGGGTTTATACTACATTTTTCTCTAGCATGGTAATTTGCACGACAGTATCTTCTATACCAATTTAGGGGCTTGAAGGACAAGGCACATGAGTGCAGTTTTTGCTATTTCGAGAAATACGTGTTTGAAGTTTCGAAATTACACGGATCCTTACGGCGGACAGAAAGTTCAAACTGACTTTTTGATGCTTAAAAATTGAAATTTGGGAGCGAATTTTTCACAGAATATGCATTAAAACTAATTTTAAGTACTTGATATCAATGCTGTATCATTTGTTCATAAAAATGAAAAAAAAACTGCACTTATGCGCCTTGTCTTTCAAGCCCCTCAAATCTTGTGTTCGAGTACCTTATGGACTAGAGTGTTTTGAAAATGTTCGAACATATTTCCAAAATCCACAAAATATTGATTAATTGATCGACTATCGAACAGTTCTCAAAAAACAGGGTGTCTCCTAAAATTTTTGGGATTTTCCTGATATTTTAGATGAGTTTTCCCAATTTTTCGCGTGAATAAATGGACACTCGTTTGATTAAAAAATTAACACAGGTACAAATTTAATGGACTGAATCAAATGTTCGATTTGAAGCACTCAGATTTGCCAGATCTATGACCGATTTCCCTGATGTTTTCCGGGCGGAATCAAATTTCCTGTTATTTTCCGGTTTTTGCGGTTTTTTCCTGACACCCTGCAAAAGCTGACAAAAGCAGAAGCTGCAAGCTCGACAATAATCATAACCTTACCGGGAAAATTCGTTAAATTTGCGGATTTCCGACAACAGAGCTCGGAGCGGAAAACAATCGAAAGTAAGGTATAACGCAAAGGCAGCCGAGAAAAATAGGAGCGATAGCCCGGCTGGCTTATCAGCCTTTTCAGACGTCAAAGGCCCACGGAAAAGCGGGAGGGGGTCGGACGTGGTTCAACGTCATCTTGACGAAACCTATGCGACGGCGTAGGTAACACCAGGCGGGAGGGGGGTGGATTTCGTAATATTTTCGTCGTGGTATCTTCATCGACCGACATCGTTGGATCTCGAATTCCAAGTTTGTTATTTGAAGATGGAAAACTGGACGTATTTCTATGAAACGGAACAATGTACATTAAAACATGAGCCCTGATACCCATTAGTACATATGCATCACAGGGCTCACGTCACAATGCACATAGCTCCGTTCGATAGAAAAACGTCCAATTCATGCAGAGCCTAGAGAGCGCCATCAGCACTCACATTCGGGTGTCCACAAACTCGGCCAGGTTTTTCCTGGTTTTTTAGATTTTACCAGATCAGGTAATCAAAATTCTCTGAATTTCCACATCCAAAATTAGTACGCGTGCACAGATGAAAATTTCAACACAAACGTTTGGTTAATACAGGGTTGCCACAGAATTTGGAAAATGAAATTCCCTGACATTTCCCTGATTTCCCTGACACATTTTGGTGAAATTCCCTGACAGTTAAAGATATGGCAAATGGTTAAGAAGACATAATTGAAAATACTTTTCAGACAAACCGTTTTGGAGCGCAAATAAAGGCGGTTTCACACATTTTCCCTGACATTTTCGTCATTTTCCCTGACATTTCCCGGTTTTCCCAGACATTCCCCGGTATTTCTTGACTGTGGCAGCCCTGTTAATATGGGAATTGAAACACAAAATAATCTTAGCCTTCTGTTGACAATTTCAGGAGAAAATGCCAGCTAGTTTTCGTGAAGAAATTTAATAAAAAAAACGAGTGGTGAAAACCGCAAAACCGCAATCGGAGGAAGGCATTTCCCCAGTTTCTCTATTTTTTCTGCGCTGAATCCGCAAACTGTACCAAAATCAACACAAAATTTGTGGTGGTTCGTGTTTCACTCCCTATATTAACCAAAAGTATCACGAGAACACGGACATGCTCATCGGTGCGGAACTGCAAATGAAAATATGCGCTAATTAGGTTTTGAATTTCTACTCTTCATCATATTTTACCCTCGTCTGTACTCAAAAGTTCGGCCAGCAAATTACATTGACGCCATCGCGTCGGCGAGGCCGTGCTGGGTATTTTCGCTTGTAACCGAATTTTTGACGGTGGATTCACTCGCCGTCAGTGGCGTGGCGTGAATTGCGATACATCGATTGATATGTCATTTAAACCAATGGTAAAGAATCGATTATTAAGGTGTTCGCTGCGAACACCCTGTTTATCGATCCTTTTCCATTGGTTTAAATGGCAGATCATTCGATATATCGCAAAGCACGCCACGCTACTGCTCGCCGTAATTTTGTACGTGTTAATAACCTCCGGTGCAACAAAATGCAACTTTTCCGGATGCGGCAGGGGCATAACCTGCCGTTTTAAATCGATTGATCTGCCATTTGAACCTATGGAAAAAGGATCGATATACAGGGTGTTATAAGGTTGCCTGCTCTTTTGGGTTTTAAGAGCGCCATACTTCGACAAGTCAGTACTATTTGCAGGGTTGCCATAGAAATTTAAAAAATGGATTTCCCTGACACATTCTGGTAAAATTCCCTGACAATTGTAGTTATGCCAGGTGGTTGAAAATATAAAATCAGAAATAGTTTTCAGGCAAACTAGTTTTTCGAAACGCCAAGCTCGTTTCAGAACGCGATTGGAGGTGACTTAATAATTTTTCCCTGACACTTCCTTTCAGGGTGCCTGCTAAAACAGGCTGGCCAAAAATCAGTACTTTTACAGTACTTTTTCAGTACATTCCCAAGAAATTCAGCACCTCCTCAACAGGAAAATTCAGTACTTTGTCAGTAGCTCCAATAGACGAAATTCGAAAAAATTAAAAAATGTTGATTCCTCGCTCAAATTGCGACAAAAATTACAAAAAATGAAAAAAATTCCGGACCTTCTTGCGGAATTTCCGCACTTTTTCGGTACTTCCGGACCGCCCTTCAAAAATTAGTACTATTTTCGGACTTTCTGGACATTCCGAAATTGTCGACACCCTGCCTTTTTATCGCTGATATTTCCAGGCTTTCCCGACTATTTAAGATTCCCTGACGATTCCCGATTTTCCCTGTATTCCCTGCACTAAGAAAAAAAACACATTGAATCTAGAGTCCAGACTCTTGAAAACATTGACAAGAAAAAGGACTCTTGATTCAATCAGATTTAAGCTTAAATCAAAAGGAAATCCGCTCAAATTAAGAGGCTTGGTTCTTGATTTAAGCAAAAATCCGATTGAATCAAGAGTATATTTTCCTGTCGATGTTTTTAAGAGTCTGGACTCAAGATCCATTGTGTTTTTTTTTTCCAGTGTGACTGTGGCAACCCTGCCTTCTGGGCTCTAAGCGATCCGCATATTTCAAAAAGTCCGTACTATTTATTTACTTTTATTTTCTAAATTATTTCTGAGCCAAGAATTGATACGGACTCCATTCCTTAAGATCTACTTGTCGAGACCCCCCCCCCCCCCTCCGCGACCCTTCATCTCGGCGTCGGCGATGCGCCGGAATACGTCAATCATAATTCGAGATGAATCATTGGCCCGATCGGATCGGAAGAACGTCTGCGTTTACCTTGCCCGCGGATCGATCGATTCACTTGACCGAATACTTCCAGTTGTTTCTTCGTCTGATAAAAATAAGCCTCGAGGCGGGGGGGGGGGGGACCGCGGGACCGAGGGGGGCACAGCTACGTAGGTGTTTGCTTTGCAAACGGAGCCTAATCACAAGAGACTCAAGACAAACAGCCCTCGGAATGAAAACATTGATTCGAACGTCCAGTTACACAAATCTTCATTGTTGCCGCGGCGCAAGACCAAGCTCGGGATATTGCGTTGTGCGTACTGGACACGGGATAAGCTGGACTGCTCCAGAAACCCATGGTCGGGGCGTCGGGGGAATTTTTTCATCATTTTTTTATCAATGGAGTGGACACTGCACTGGGAAAAAAACACATTGGATCTAGAGTCCAGACTCTTGAAAACATTGACAAGAAAACGGACTCTTGACTCAATCAGATTTAAGCTTAAGCTTAAGCCCGCGTCCCACGATCAAATCAACCCATCAAATACTCATCAAATGCAAGATGGCGACTGGTTTTCGCGCAAGTCCGCTATCAAAAGTTAGCGGGCCGTCAAATGTTGATGAACCCGCCATCTTGCATTTGATAAGTATTTGATGAGTTCATTTGATCGTGCATGGGACACGGGCTTCAAATCAAAAGGAAATCCGCTTAAATTGAGAGGCTTGGTTCTTGATTTAAGCTAGAATCTAATTGAATCAAGAGTACTTTTTCTTGTCGATGTTTTTAAGAGTCTGGACTCTGGATCCAATGTGTTTTTTTTCTTTTCGAGTGTGATTTCAAGGCGCCGCACGGTGGATCGAGTCAATCAGAGAGGTCGGACATGAAATTTTTGACTCAAACAGCATAAATTTTGATGATTATTTCGCCACATTTTAAATTCTAAGGGGTGCTTCGAGAAGAAAAGCTAGCGCGAAAACTGGGACCACTTTTACAGGGTTGCCACAGAATTTGGAAAATAAATTCTCTTGACATTTCTCCGATATCCCAAACGCATTTTGGTAGAATCCCCTGATAATAATTGAACCGATGGAAGATTGTTCAAAAGACATAGAAATAGTTTTCACGCAAAATTTGTTGTTCGAAACGAAAAACCCACTCGAGGAAGGAAATGAAGGTGATTTGACGATTTTTCCCTGATACATCCCCAGTATTACTTGACTGAGGCAATCCTGCTTTTAGAGCCTCGAAGTTTTGTATAAACGGAGTTATAAGGTTTTGAAATTCCCAAATTTCGTCCGAACTCTCTTATTGACTCGATCCACCGTGCGCCGCGCAGAGTCCATGGTTTATGCAATTTCTCGAGCTTTACAAAGGGGTGCAGAAAGTTCTAGTTGCTCGGGAGTTTTAAACAGGGTGTCTACTAGTATATAATTTTGGATTTTCTAGATGTGTTGAATGAAATTTCCCAATTTTCTATACGAATGAAGCGACATTTGTTTGATTCCACGAAACCAACTTACACTTACGTATTGAACTGAATCAAGAGTTTCACTTGTGCATGGGCTAAATTGCACCCTGGTAAAAATTGGCGCTAAGACCTGCGTTTCAAAATACCATAGGAATTCTTATAGCCGGCTAAAGAAGGCTACAGAAAATCATATAGCTGGCTGTAGAATGCGGAGAAAATCATACGGCCGGGCTATACGAAGCGATAAAAAATTATGCAGCCGGGCTATAGTTCCTATCGCCGGGCTTTACACTTTATCGCCTGGCTGTTGCTTTTTCGCCATCGATTATAAAGGCTATAAGAAATTGTGTAGAAATTCGTGTGCTTTGGAAATCATTAAGTTTGATACGGAACCACCTAAATATTTACAAAACACACATTATATTTCCCTTTAATGCATATTTTTTTTCATCAATTAAAATGAGAATAATCCATACAGGATGTGCAAACATTTCAAAATCATGAGTTGAATAACGCTGACTCCGCCAGATTAAATATTAGAGCCTAACACAAAGCGGAGCGGCGACGCACTGGCGCCTACAAACCTAACAGGGATACTTCACGCATTGCGCAACGCGTGAAGTATCCCTGTTAGGTTTGTAGGCGCCAATGCGCGTTTCGCGCTGGCTTCCCGCCTGTCGCGCCGCAGCGTGCCACGGCGCTTGAAGCAACTATTTCACACCAGAGGTATTGCACAGTATCATACGAAACTGAAGGCGCTCTAATATATTAGGAATGGCAGGCATCTATCAAAAGTACGGAGCTTTCCTCGCAAAATAAATCAAGATACTACGGTCCAAAAAGAGAGCAGTAGTCCAAAAACTCACTAAGTCCCAGCATCCGTAATTAGTAACGTTTAGCATACACTTTATCGCCTGGCTGTTGCTTAATCACCATCGGCTGTAAAAGGCGATAAGAAATTGTGTAGCCGGCTATAGAAGCTATTGGAAATCTTACAGCCAGCTGTAGGTCTATGGTATTTTGGAACACAGATTCTATTGCCAATTGTTACCAGGGCATGTAGTTGAAAAACGCTCGACGCACTTAGAATCCCCTGAGCCATGGCCGATTTTCCTGATAAATTTCGGATTTTTCCTGATGGCGTCGAATTTCCTGGTATCTTCGTATTTTCCGGCTTTTACTGACGGGTAACATCCTGTTAAACGATCTGGGATTCCTTCCGCACTTGCCGCAAGACTGTCCCCACTGTTCCAAAGCGAGGCTTTTTTTTTGGCGTTTCACTTTGGAAAATTTTTTCAAGTTTCACCCGATCCGGATTGTGTTAACTACTGGTCCGCTAAGTTGGAAAGATCGATCAGTCGTCGGAATTTGTCCGGAGATTTAGTTTGGCCCGGTTTCCGACAAGGACTTTTTCACTTTACTGAATATTTTAATTTTTGTCTAGGTTACGACTCTATTTTCGTTTCTTAGTAAAATTCTTTGAGTGTAATTTGATCAATTTCTTAAAGTTTACGACGTAACTCGAAGTTGAGACACTATTTTGTTTCTTAGTAAAATTCTTTGAGTGAAATTTTATCATTGGCAGTGTTCCTGTCAAAAACTCTTCTACAATTTACCGTTCTATTTTAAGACGGTAGACATAGTTAATTTAGCGACAGGTATTTATACATTTTATTGATCATTATAATTTAATTTGTTCGGGGGTGAGGAGATTATTTCCCCCTTGTAACGCAGCCGTAACGCAACCCTACACCCCCTCCCCCGGGGGGAATCGGGGTCGGTAAGGGCGGGATTTTCAATTTTTGCACGTTTTTTAACCCCCCCCCCCCCCTTATCGTGCGATTTTACCTGTGAAAAGAGCACCTTGTCGGCCGCATCACTCGTGTGAAACAGACCCATTCGTCGGTATCCAGAAAAAGACGGATCCCACCCCCCCCCCACCTCCCCACCCCCTGCCGCCCATGCTCGTTACCCGCGGACTCGTACTCGTTAGCGAGCGGCGAGTGCAACACGCCGGTTGCAGATCTAGCGCGGCGCGGGGCGGGGGTGTGCACGACGCGACGGGGGATGAGCGGAAATCCTCTCTCCGCCGCATTCGCGCCGAGAACGAGGTCAATGACTCGGCGGAAAAGTAAACAAACTCTGACCCATATTTTTCTCCCGGCCAACGACTTAACGGCCAAGGAACTCAACTGGGGGCGAGAGTTTTCGACCCCCCCCCCCCCTCCCCCGATCTCGCGCATCCGAATACGCCCCGTTTTAATCGGGGTGGCCCCGAGTTTCTCCTGCGAGAGGGGAAGGGCGAGACGGGGTGCTGGGTAGTAGTGCTATTTATTTACGGAGTAGCGCCAAGTTTGAATATCATTTGTCTCGCTCTATGTCCTTTGATTTATTCACTTACGTCTGTACACTGGAAAAAACAAAAAAAAAAAAAAAAAAAAAAAAAAAAACTTCGGCCATGTCTAGTTTTCTTGGCAAAGCTCATTCCCTGATTTTCAGGAGCTCAATCCCTGATGAGAAACCGAAGTTTTCTCCCACTTTCCCGGGATTTTCTTAGGAAAAAGAATTTAATTTTCCAGAGTTTTAGATATGAATATCGATTTTAATTAATCTTACAGCCATTTCTTTGACGTACGTCAGATTAGACCGCCGAAAACGAAATGATCTTTTGGTGGTTGGAGAAAAGATTATTGGTTTCTGGAACGGATTCCCTGATTTTTCCCTGATTTTCCCGGTAAATTTTCATTCCCTGATGAATCCCGGGTTTTCCCGGTTTTTAAAAAACTAGACACCATGAGTTATACTTACGAGCTATATAGACATAATGTCCGCGTTTCGGGCTCGGAGGCAAAAAGTTCCGGGCGTTGCACCCGGAGCAATCGAAGCGACGGCTCTAGCACCCGGAACTTTCGGCTTCTAAGCCCGGAACTGACGGTATGTCTAAGTAGCCGTAGCCCGTAACTTTTTTTCAGTGTATGAGAAGAAAGAGAAACAGAAGTCCTAGTCTTTCCCTAGTCCTAGAGCCCTAAAAGGTCCTAGTCGTTTGTTGTAGAAAAAGGAGACGAAGAAGAAGAAAACCTATTTCAATCATGTTCAAATGTGCTATTGTAATAATAAGACGATCTTCGAGCTCAAATTCCGCACATATTGGCATGAATAATTCGAAAATTTTCTCAAATGATCTCTTGAAACAAACAAGATGTTACATTATTTCCATTCCTAAGCAGTTGCATTTTCCCTGCGAATGAATAAAATTAAAACATATTCACCCATTTTAAGTGATTCTCTTATTTTCGATAGGTATTATTTGAATTATCACAATTTTAGCAGAAAAAAATCGAACGCTTGGTAGAACATTTAGTTAGAAACGAGCTTCAGAGAAACCAAATCATCACGTGATCAGAAGGCCCAATACACCGGATAATTATTGGTATTGTCATCATTTTCTCGTTGTATTCGGACATGGTAAAATGTGCAGCAACCATGAAACATTAGAGACTAATTTTTCTCTCCCCGATCAATTTAAATTGATTTATTTTCATTTGCAGGTTCAGCAAATACTTATTGCACGCTCGGCTAATTTTAAACTTCTTCGTCTCACTGATTAACAAAATGTTCAATACTACAGTAAATTTGAAGGAAAAACTATTTACAACAAAGTCAACGAACTATCTTATTTTCAATAGGTATTACTTGAATTATCACAATTTTAGCAGAAACAAATCGAACGCTTAGTAGAACATTCAGTTAGAAACGAGCTTCAGAGAAACCAAATCATCACGTGATCAGAAGGCCCAATACACCGGATAATTATTGGTATTGTCATCATTTTCTCGTTGTATTTGGATATGGTAAAATGTACAGCAACCATGAAACATTCGAGACTAATTTTTCTCTACCCTGGTAATTTAAATTGATTTATTTTCATTTGCAGGTTCGTCAAATACTTATTGCACGCTCGGGTAATTTTAAACTTCTTCGTCTCACTGATAAACAAAATGTTCGTATACTACAGTAAATTTGAAGAAAAAACTATACACAACCAAGTCAACGAACTGGACCACATTTTGACTGCATTTTGCAATTTGGAACTATAAATTCTAGCCCGGTTTAAAAACAACGTATGTGCCATTAGTTTCCCTATGCACATAAGTGTTTTTCCAGAAGAGCCAGAATTTGTAGTTCCAAATTGCAAAATGCAGTCCATTTTGCAATATGGAGCCACTATTTCTGGCTATTTTAGAAACAATATACATATGAATCATAGGTTTCCTTATGGAAAAAGGTGCTTTCATGAGAAGCCAGAGATTGTGGTTTCTTATTGCAAAATGTGATTAAACTGACAACGCAAGGTATGTAAATAAGAGATACGAAATTTAGAAGATTGGTTTTCACTCTATCGACAAGAATAAAACTCATGTAGTTAGTTTTTCAGAACTTTAACGACAGGCTCGCGAACCAAACTTGTCGATTGAAATGTTTTTGTTTCACTGCAGGGACTTTTTACTTATAACTGGAGGACTCAATTGACGACGAATCAAAATGACCGGTAGGCGGAGTCAACGCTAGATGGAAGAATTAATTGATGCATTTATGATAAGACCACAGGAAATGTAAAGTTGTTAAGAGTGCAACACGGTGAATGAACAACACCAACTACGCAACAAAAAACGAGGGATGAAGTAACAAAAAACAGGATTGCTACAGGTGCAGGTCAGGTCAATAGTCAGATCCGGTCAATAGTCAGGACAGGTCAATGATGGTCAGGTCAAGCCGATAGTCAGGTTAAGTTAATAGTCAGGTCGGGTGCATTCATTTTCACTGCACTCTTGATGACGGGATTTTTTTTTATTTAAATCAATGGTCTTTGATCCCAGGTCCAACATCAGGGATCGGGAAGAAAGCAATAGTGTGCTTTATTCGGAAAATACACTCACTAAAAAGAAAGAAGGAGACACTGATCTCCTTCTTTCTTTTCAGTGAGTGTTAAAATTAAGTGGTTATTACAATAGTGTTAGACGCATACGGTGTTATGTTACGAGCAGAGTGCAAATTCAGGCGAAACTTTGACAACGACTTCAAAAATAGTGAAAAAACGAAAATGAGGGTATCAGGACAGTGTTCATGTGCGGTTAGGACAATGGTGTTACATGTGTGAGTGGTTACTTTGGGAGAATAGTGCAGGTTCAGGTGGAAATAAAAACATCGACAACGACATCAATAATAATGAAATGAAAAAGAAAAGTGCAACGTTAAGAAATGGACTACGAAACGTGGTCAAATACAGTCTTCATTAATGTGTTGAGATAAGAATGAAAATGTGACCATGATTCAGGGTGACAAGCTCTTTCAAGTTTCGAAATATTTTGCATTTTCAAGAATTTTGAGCATCGGCTTGTTCCTGATTTTTAGAATATTTAGCATGTAATTATGAAAATGCTTTTAATCAGAGATATTTAACGATCACACGTGGAGACTCATAGACGCGCATGGCGGGATTTTTAAGTAAATGGATAATGCGCAAAAAGCAACGTTAAAAAATGTCCGATGAGTTTTTTCTCGTTTAAATGTATGATTGGTTTTTTTTTTTTTTGAAAAAACATTACGAACTGATAGCGGTGGACGCACGCGTCGTAGGAGTCTCTTGTCAACGTGCATTAAAAAAGCTGAAAATCTCAATACTTTTTCTCGACTTTTTTGGATCCTTAACATCATGCTTTTACAGAGCTTGTCACACTACATCACGAGAGAAGGTGGAAAGTTACAAAGGGGATAGGCAGATCCAGCAATTTGGCAACACCGAATTCCCTCCGTTTAAACCAGAGACAAGAGACCCTCCACTGACCTCCTAGCGACAGGTGGAAGCTTTTACTTTCGGGGTTTCAACAATTCCTTATGGACAATTACTAGGGAGCAACAGTCATCACCCTAGTTTCGGCTGTTGACCTACCTACATGGTCGATGATGAGCTTCGGGTGACGTCATGAGCCAAACAAGTTTCCCAAACGTCGGCCATTTTCGGCTTGTTTGTAAAACAAACCTGCCAACACGTTGTTGAACATCAACCATGTGGGTAAGTCAACAGTAGAGTGCTGAAGTCCCGAAAGTAAAAGCTTCCAAGATACAAGTGGAGGGTCTCTTGTCTCAGGTTTAAACCTGTGTTAAATAATCGAATCTTGTGACGGCACCACGCCCCTCCAAGAATCGATACATTTCCATACGTTTAAATGGAGAAAAGACAATGTTGCCGATGGAGATGTTGCATGTGTGAGGAATTTACGATTTGACTGCTGATTCTTATGTAAAAGTTCGCGAGAAACACGATGGTGCCACTGGTTTTCTCTGATATCATCTCCCAAGCTCAAAAAAAGCTCTCAAAGTGAGGCCAAAATGGAGGGGGGATATCCCACCCTACCCTGAGAGTACCTCTACTCAAACAAACTCTCATCATAGATAGGGAGCAAATACATTACCAGGGCTGCCGCTTAATTTGGGGACTCCAAAACTGAAAACACGGCATCACTGCTAATGTATTTGCTCCCTATCTTCGCATGGAGAGTTTGTTTTGATGTAGAGGTGGACTCTCTCCATTTTGGCCTCAACTTGAGAGCTTTTTTTGAGCTTGGGAGATGATTTCAGAGAAAACCAGTGGCACCATCGTGTTTCTCGCGAACTTTTACATAAGAATCAATGTTCAAATCGCAAATCCTTTACACATGCAACATCTCCATTTGCTGGGTCTGCCAATGGGGATAGGAAAGGTATACGAGTGCAGGAAGAGAACGAACACAGTCGTGCGGGTGCGGGTGTTGTTGGGGGGAGCCCTAAGGTACAACACCAACTGGGATGGAGTGGCGTGCGACTAGGTGCGGGGCTCGTACCTTAAGGTCGACGGTGGAGGAGGTTTTCTTGTGGGCGACGTGGTTGACGTTGGGCAAGGAGCCGCCGTGGAAGGAGCCGAGACTCGGGTTGATTCGCAGGTGTTGGTTGTTTTGCTGCGACGTCTGCAAAGCAACAAGCCCGCATTAGGACACGCCCAGCCAAGGGGCACACCACAAAAAGACTCAAACAACATGATCAAAAAAAAAATGTGCTTTTCTTCGGAAAATACACAAAAAAGGGATGACCACAGTGTTCGAAACTCACCTTCGAGTTGTAGGAGCCATGTGGCGCATCAAGCTCGATTTTTAGGCGTCATTGAAGATTTTTTAGGGGTAAAATTGACTGTTTGCCTGTACATTACGGCGCATTTACTGAGAAGTTAGACGCAAGATGTTTTTGTAACAGAACTAGTAAGAAGCTGTAACTTGGGGACGACAAAAGCACTAAGAATGAAATCGTGAGGAATAAAAAAAGCTTTCACTTGTAGTGCTGACAGTTCTGAGTTTTTTTCAATTCAAATAGATTTGGATTTCTTCCTTCATGTGATATCCTGTGAAAATCCAGATTTTTAAGGGCCACGTTGGCGCAGAGCCTTCATTTTTTAGGCGCATTCGGCGCGTTGGCGCCTGTGAGTTTCGAACACTGGTTGGTCATACCTTTTGCAACCCTAAAATCAACTCAGTTTTCGAGGACTTAGCGAGAAATGGAGGATTTGCAGGTGTCTGAAATTTGAAAAGTTTCATGTTGGAGTGGAAACTACTAAGTGAACTGAACACGAGGATGCCGTTGGTTCATTAATCCAGCAATTATTGGAGGAGATGTGACGAAAATATCTAATTTGTTAAAATGGGCTAATGCGCCCCTTTTGAAAACATCTTGTTCAAATAAGTATAGCAGAATCGATTAACTTTTCTGACAAAAAAAGAAGAAAAACCTTCCTGATTTTCGAGGTTTCTTTTTCTGAATTCCTTGATTTTCATTTTCCTGCATTTTTTTCACACTATCACCAGCCTATTGATGAATCTTTCAAGTTCTTCTACAAAAATGTCCAAGTGCCATCAGAAAATTACAAAATAAAAAAAATTGCACGTTTTAAAGACAGCATTCGAAATAGATTATTTTTTCCTCCTTATATACATTTAAACTTAAAGTAGCAAATATGTGACATCCTCACGAACTCTGATACATAAAAGTTGGGTCACACGTGTTTCGTGGTGAGTTTATTTAAAAACAAGCATTGTGCTACGAAAAACACGGCATTATTTGTTCATTGAGCGTGATACAGCCGCGAATGTTTATGTCAACGCCTTGATGCAACTATTCGAGCTCCGGCGCTGTCCGTGTTGCATACCCGATGGATTGAAGGCGCTTTTATGAAGACCCGAATTGAGACCACGCGAACATACGCTGAACGCATTCATTTGTATCTTAAAACGTGATGCGAAAAAGCACAACGGCGTGTTCAGTTATTTCTAGATGGTAGACGACAATAGCGACAAGAGATACACACCAACCGTTGTTTCAACGTGCTGATTTATAAAGAACCCAGATTCGAGAAAAAAGGGGAGGAAGAAATACTTACAAATATCGAGAGAAAAAAGAAGAAATAAAAACAGATCGGAGCCAAAGCTTTTCAAAGATATGAAAATACTTTTAACGCGTTTTTCCAGCAAGTGGATTACGCACTTTTTTGTAAATGAGCGCGTTTTAGTCGCAAGCAGGAAACTGCTTCACAAATTTGCCGAATTTCCATTGGTAATTTTTTTTTCGTTCTACGGGAAAATTATCAACCGACTTGGAAGTTGGAAACACTGGATTTCATTCATATAAACGTGTGAAAACAATCGATATTTAACGAAGAGGGCTGCCTCGACTTGAATCGATTTTTGTCGATACATTTAAATACCCGAAAAACAGTGTTTGTTAACTTGCGACCGCGCAGGATCATCAACAACTCTGCCCTGATAGCGAAGAGAGCAGTAAGTGTCTTCGAAATCTAGTTTCCTTCAAAATTCGTCTCATCACTTTCAGGTGAAATCACTGAGATAACTATAACAGCAAAATTAATCCTAATTGTGCGAGCACGAGACATATATGGACTACATTTTGCAATTAGGAACTATAAATTCTGACTGGGTGTAAAAACAACGTATGAACCGATTAGTTTCCTTATGCACATACGTGCTTTTTTGGATGAGCCAGAATTTATAGTTCCTAATTGCAAAATGAAGTCCATATGAGAAAGCCCTAAGTGCGCAATAAATTACGTACTTTCAGACAAAACAGCAGTAAGTGACATTATTCCTCCAAAGAGCCAATGAAAACAGCGCTTTCAAAGTAAAGTGCCGCCCTCTTCTGCCAATGTCAACCTGAAAATGCGTTTGTTGTGTTTCCAAAACGCAACCACAAATGCATGGAGAAGGTAGCATTTACGGCTGTTTTGCCTAACACTATAGCCTAACATGAAAATTAAAAATACCTCTCTTACGTAATTGAAATAAAATCGTTCGATTTTTAATCACCAAAACGATTTTTAGGAGTCTTTCGGATGATTAGTAGCAATTTGACAAAGAACGGAGGCTTCTTTCAATAAAATTTTCCAGTCAGACGCTTCTGAGCCCGTATCCTATTAACTTCATTTTTGCATTTACTGCTCTCTTCGCTATTACGGCAGAAATTCACGACAAGTCGCTTCAACACCACGATCACGAGCTTCAAAGCCGACCGATGCTGACAAACCAGCGATTTTACTACCGAATTGGCAAGGGTGTTGAGAAGGGGGGAAATTGATAGGCGTTGAGCAAGCGTAACTTTTCTTGCCGGCATTTTTTAAAAGTCCATAAGCCACCTGTCTCTCAAAACGAAACAAAAAAAGAGGAAAAACATTAAGAAATCCAATCGATCATTTGAAACTCGTTGGGGGAGAATCCCGCCAGAGGAAGCAAAAAGCATGGATGAATCGCAAAACTATTATATATAAAACATTTTTTGCACGAAAAACTAACATTCTGGCCAAAATCGGCGAGGCAGAGACCAAAAAATCCACAAAAACCGATCACGCAAGGCCACTAGTACTAACACCGGCTGGGGGTGAAAAAAGGGAAGCAAAAACTTCCCCTCTATATAGTATTCGAAAAAAGAAAGAAAAAATTTAAGAAAAAAGACCATAGATAAAAACACAGTTCCAACCCCGCCAACTAGTGCGATGCACGCAGTCTTCTCACAGAACTCCAGATGAGGAATGAAACCATTTTTCAGCCAAATAGAATGGACCACTAGATAAGGTACGAATTTCAGCATTCTGATACATGTTTCTTAACCAAAATTTTACGTAAAACACGATACACACAACGAATATTACCGAAATTAACTCCTTACGAAGATATTTAATGATTCTTAATGCGTGAATTCAAACCACCCGCTCATGAAAACTCAATGCTCTACGTGATTCACATCGCGCGCTGAACGTTATCATGACAGTCTCTGCGATATAAAAATCTGGCAACCTCAATCTTGACGCTTTGGCTCAGTTATAGCAAATTGCTATTAGTTTGAACAACACATGATGGGAAATGAACATTGCTCGATTGAGAAGCTTGCTGAAACCGTTGTAGTGCGCGATTTGACTCACGTAGAGCTTTGAGTTTCTTGTGAGCGGGCAGTTCAAATTCCTCGTAACCAATGTGAAATAAAAACGTTAATATCTTCGTTAGGAGTTGGTTTCAGTAATTTTCGTTGTGTGAATCGTGTTCTACGTGAAATTTTGGTTAAGAGACATGTATCAGATTGCTTAAATTCGTACCTTGTCTAGTGGTCCATTGCCACTTTACACTGAAAAAAAAAGGAAAAAAATGTGCTTGGCTCAAGCATGATGATTCTTGAATTTGCCGCCAAGAATTGTTTCTATCTTGATTTAAGCTGAATTTTCCTTGATACAAGAAAAATAATGCTTGGTTTAAGCAAAAAAGTAGTTTAAGTAGCAAAATTAGGTTAAGTAGCAAAATTCTTGATTTAAGAAAAAATACTTCTTGGCGGCAAAAAGGTCCTTTGTTTTTCAGTGTATTTTTATCCCTTGGTGCATCCTCTCTGGAGCTCATAGAATTTGAGATAAACCTGTGTCACACTATCAAAAGACTCCACCAAAATATCAAGGTAAGGTGTTGTGATTGACTTATTCGATGACTTGGACCAATCACAGCACTTGACCTCGACATTTCGATGGAGTATTTTGATAGTGTGACACAGGCTTTACTCCAGAGCGACGAGATTTGCGGAAGGGATTGACCCCGAGTTTTAAAGGGTTCGCCAACACTGGCAAGGCCATTGAGGGAATGAAAAATGCGTTTATTATCAATTATGTCAGAGCACAGGCCAATCATCAGCGACGTACTTCCAACTTTCTTTTCCCTATTTTCCTCAATTTCGGGTGCCCTTGTTGATGGCAAATAAAAAACTCATAAACGAGTGAATGTTCAAACACCGTGAGTCGCTGATGCGACTAGCATCGTTCAAGGTTCCAAGGAACATGTTGTAACGAAATGTTTAACCAGCTTTTCTTGAGCGTATCGCTGCTCGACACTCTACTCAACCGCGCTAAGGCAGAACTCCGTTCCAGAATTTGAGAGTTACCAATTTTGTTTTCCAAAATTAATAATTTCTTTTCGAGGAATATCAAGTTTTAAGCTTTTTTCAAGAAAAAAATGAAGAGGCAGACGATTAAGTGGATCGCATTTAGCAAAAAGGAACTAGCACGATGACAGTGTTTTCAAAATCGTGCAACTTCTGTTCTTTTTAAACTACTTGATGTATGTACAGTATTGAAAGCTACACAATTATTTTCCTTTAAAAATAAAAACAAAATTTGATAGAAAAAAGAAAAAAAACAGTTTGGTATTCTGGGAGATTTTCTTACATAATTATGAAGTAGCAACATTTTAACAACACTGTAATCACGCGGGTTCCTGTTTGCTAAATGCGATCCAACTGGACAAGTTTTACCCGAATCAGCATAACTCCATCAGACTTTACCTAATTCTCTCTCGTGATGTATTTTTTTAACAGAAAATTGAGTAATATTATTACCTACTCAAACATTTTCAGAGTTTATTCTGACATGAAATGGCTGACATGAAATCCGATTTGTATCGGCATGAATTAGCAAACTTATGGATGTACATAAGGCGTTTTCCTGGGTAGCCAGTGCTAAAAACTCCAGTGATTCTTACTTAAAATTATTATAATCGATGCAACAGTAGGCCTTAAAAACTGTAAATCTTCAGCGACTGCATTTATTTTCGGAAAAAGAAGGAGGAGAAAGAGAATGATAAGATATTCCTCATTAACACGCAACAGAACCTTTCGTTGATTTACAATCTTAGCCCCTCGAGATGGACACGTTCATCAAGGCGCTTGGATGCAACTATTCGTGTTCCTACGTTGTCCGGGTTGCGTTCCGAAAAGTGAAGGCGTTTATACTTTTCTGGGTCTAACGACTGCTTTGCGGTCACGGTCAGTAGTCCAGGCAATAGAGCTCAAAATAGGAGGTTTGAGGGAAAGTTTAGTCGAACTAGCAATTATGGGCTAACTTTATGTTTTTTGGGTCGTAGAATCCGAATTTCGACTTGCCTGACAGATCCGACCCTCCCCCCGGCCGCCATTTTGAAAAAACGACTAAAATTTACGGTTTTTCCCCATTTTTCGCTCATAACTTTTTTTCTGTTCAAAATATCGAAAATCCCGCCACTTCTGTCGAAAGACGATTAAATTTGCAAGAGATTGGTATATACATATGTACACTTAACGTGAAAATCGCGAGAATGGGAGCGCGAAGAAGGCAGCGGGAGATATCGATCTTGCGCCATTAGATACTTAACACCCTGCATCCCTGCAACCCTTTACGTGTCAGTCATATTAAACAAGCAGTTATTTCAATGTATTATTTTATTAATCCCATTACATAAATGACTGATTACGGATTTAGACAAAATCAAAAATATTTTCAAAATGTGGACATGTTTGATAAGTAAGTGAGTTAGTCCAATCGTGGGCGTTTGGCAGCTCGGTGCATCGAAGTTCTAACTTTTGGTGACGGACAGGTGGATGAGCCTGGTTCCCGTCCATAGACATCACGGCCGGCGTTGATCTCCGACTCTAACACAGTATCCAGAATATGAAGCTAGAAGTCAGACGAAAAAAAAAAGAAAAAGAAAGGAAAGGAAAGAAAAGAAAAGGGAAGGAAAGAAAAGGGGGGAAAAAAGGAACCTAAATTGAAGGAAGATTAAAATTTTTGCATTACTAATCCCAAATAGAAAAAGCATTCTGGTTTACTGTATCAAGCAGTCTGGTGTTCATATATGGTGTGTATTTCTGATAATCCTGCAAGTGCAAAACGAGTTGTCCAGGGGCGTGCGGTTGCAGGAAAGGTGGGCTTAAATGCTCAGCATTGTGCATCAACTGCAGTGATACATGCGAAAACATGCCTGAAATTGCTTTAGCGGACTCTGAGGAAGAGGATGATGTTGAAGCTTATGACTTTTTCGACGAGCCAAGTACAGAAGAAGATTTTGAAGCTGTCATGACTGAAGTTCAAGACCTTCCAGAAAGCCCACACCCAGAAATAAACAATGAACCTAAAGGTTTGTTATTTCTTTTACACTGCTCGCTTGTTATCAAAAACTTCTTGCATAGAAAAAATACCATGACAAGCTTTATTAAACAATCAGGTGTTCGTTAGTGACATGTATTCCTGATAATCATTACCAGAAATTTCGGTAAGGATTATCAGAAATACACACCATATATGAACACCAGACTGCTAGATACAGGAAACCAGAATGCTTTTTCTATTTGGGATTAGTGATGCGAAAATTTTAATCTTCCATCAGTTTAGGTTCCTTTTTTCCCCTTTTCTTTCTTTCCTTTCCTTTTCTTTTTTTTTCGTCTGACTTCTAGCTTCATATTCTGGATACTGTGTTAGAGTCGGAGATCAACGCCGGCCGTGATGTCTATGGAGGAGAACCAGGCCCATCCACCTGTCCGTCACCAAAAGTTAGAACTTCGTTGCACCGAGCTACCAAACGCCCACGATTGGACTAACTACCAATCAAACATATCCACATTTTGAAAATATTTTTGATTTTGTCTAAATCCGTAACCAGTCATTTATGTAATGGGATTAATAAAATAATATATTGAAATAACTGCTTGTTTAATATGACTTACACGTAAAGGGTTGCAGGGATAAAGGGTGTAACGTACGAGGGTCATCCAAACTGTAAGGTTCCCTACCTTGTATCTTCCGAGCGAAACGAGACAAATCAAATCGGTAAAAAAGCACATATTAGGCATACTCTAAGCTTTAAAACAAGCTCAAGTGTTTGAAAATCGGTCAAAGGATTCGCGAGTAAACTTAATTTTACAGAGACAACCTCCTATCGCCGCGTGCCCACCTCCGAGGTCAGGATGCGCGGAGAGTCGATTATTGAAGACTCGGGTTATCGCCTCTATACATCACATCAACAAGGAATTTTAAAGTTTTCATTGAGTAGGCCTTACCTTACTTTTTGACGTAGTCTCCACATCTTTTTTTGACATTTCTGGTATTATTACAGCATCTTCTTGATGCCCTCCGCGTATAGGAGCTTTCGCCTTGACTCTGAAACCAGTCATTGACAGCTATCTGTACCTCTGAATCAGTTGAAAATCGCTTCCATTGTGGAAGTTTTTCCGCTCGGGAACAAATGAAAGTCACATGAAGCTAAAGTAAGAGAGTTTGAAGGATTGGGGGAAAATTTCCCTACGCAAAGCAACTGATTTGGAAGTGCAGATCGCTGTCAATGACTGGTTTTGGAGTCAAGGCGAAAGCTTCTACGCGGAAGGCATCAAGAAGCTGCTGTAATGATACCAGAAATGTCAAAAAAGATGTGGAGACTACGTCAAAAAGTAAGGTAAGGCCTACTCAATGAAAACTTTAAAATTCCTTGTTGATGTGATGTATAGAGGCGATAACCCGAGTCTTCAATAATCGACTCTCCGCGCATCCTGACCCCGGAGGTGGGCACGCGGCGATAGGAGGTTGTCTCTGTAAAATTAAGTTTACTCGCGAATCCTTTGACCGATTTTCAAACACTTGAGCTTGTTTTAAAGCTTAGAGTATGCCTAATATGTGCTTTTTTACCGATTTGATTTATCTCTTTCCGCTCGGAAGATACAAGGTAGGAAACCTTACTTTTTGGATGACCCTCGTATCTAATGGCGCAAGATCGATATCTCCCGCTGCCTTCGTCGCGCTCCCATTCTCGCGATTTTCACGTTAAGTGTACATATGTATATACCAATCTCTTGCAAATTTAATCGTCTTTCGACAGAAGTGGCGGGATTTTCGATATTTTGAACAGAAAAAAAGTTATGAGCGAAAAATGGGGAAAAACCGTAAATTTTAGTCGTTTTTTCAAAATGGCGGCCGGGGGGAGGGTCGGATCTGTCAGGCAAGTCGAAATTCGGATTCTACGACCCAAAAAACATAAAGTTAGCCCATAATTGCTAGTTCGACTAAACTTTCCCTCAAAAATCCTCTATTGCCTGGACTACAGTCACACTAGTTTTTCAAGACTGCAAACTGCCATGTTTTCCTTCACTTCAGCTTCCTCCTTAGCATTGTCTATCAATTCCAATAAAATATTCAGCCCACAGCTGTACTGTTGTACTGATAAAGAAAAACGCCGTATGAATATTCGCGAGTTGCCTAATTTCCCCGGATAAAATATATATTTAGGGGGAAAGTTATGCATATTCTTCCTTGAAATTTTCAGATATTTTAGATTGAATTGCGAAAAAAATTGTCTAAAAAATTGAAAGAAAAAGATTAACAACTTTTCTCATTAAGTTCGAATTTTATCGAAGGAAATTCGGCAACGCCTGAAGGTTCATACGGCGTTTTTCCTTAGAACGGCAGTGTACCAGCATGGTGTCTAGTTTTCTTGGTAAAGCTCATTCCCTGATTATTCCCTGAGTTTCCCTGATTTTCAGGAGCTCATTCCCTGATGAGAAACCGACGTTCTCTCCCACTTTCCCGGGATATTCTCGGGGAAAATAATATTATTTTCCAGAGTTTCAGATATGAATATCGATTTTAATTCATCTTTCAGCCATTTCTTTGGCGCACATTCAAAACTTTACTTTAAAAAAATGTTCCTGGGTGTTCTGAAATGATCCCTGGGTGGTTGGAGAAGAGATTCTCGGTTTCTGGAACAGATTCCCTGATTTCCTCCTGATTTTCCCCATAAATTTTCATTCCCTGATGAATCCCGGTTTTCCCCGGTTATTAAAAAAAACTAGACACCATGTGTACCAGCCGACCGCGAGAATTGGCGGGAACCGTCAGTCAGTCGTAGACGACACGCCTCGCGCCTCGTCGCCTCAAAAGTAGGGGGCCCGTATTTCCAACTGCGACTCTTGCTCTCTCTTCATTTGACCTACCTCTCCAGGCGAGAGCACTAACCCCTTTCCGTGAATCACGATTGCAAAAACGCAAAAAACCAACAAGAAAAAAACCCCCGACTTTTGTCCGCGCGGAGTAGTATTCCTCTTTTTACGCGCGCGGATTTCCAGTCATTCAGCGTGGAAAATTCCCCTTCCGAGAGGGAAAACAATCGACCGGTCGAACGATACTATCGAACTCCCTCGATCGATACATCCCTATCTCAGCCATGTAATTAATCGATCGCGTTCATTCGAACGAATCGAATTCCCCTTCCGAGCGGGAAAACAATCGACTGGTCGAACGATACTATCGAACGCTCTCGATTGATGCATCCCTATCTTCGCCATGTAATTAATCGATCGAGTTCATTCGAACGAATCGAATTCCCCTTTCGAGTAGGGGAACAATCAACTAGTGGGTCGAATGGTCGAACGATACTATCGAACTCCCTCGATCGATACATCCCTATCTTAGCCATGTAATTAATCGATCGCGTTCATTCGAACGAATCGAATTCCCCTTCCGAGCGGGAAAACAATCGACTGGTCGAACGATACTATCGAACGCTCTCGATCGATACATCCCTATCTTAGCCATGTAGTTAATCGATCGCGTTCATTCGAACGAATCGAATTCCCCTTTCGAGTAGGGGAACAATCAACTGGTGGGTCGAAGGGTCGAACGATACTATCGAACTCCCTCGATCGATACAACCCCATCTTAGCCATGTAATTAATCGATCGAGTTCACTCGCACGAATCGACAATCGATCAACTGGCGCTGTTAATTTTGATGCGACGGGATTTAAATCGGACTCCGTGCAGTTTTAAAGACGGTATTGCCAGCGAGGTGTTCCGCGCGGCAGGGTCAAGTCGAAAAGTGACGTTCCCCGACGTGAGAGCGGCAACAGTGTAAAGATCTCGATGTAAGTACTTCCGAAGTTCGGGACGTCTAATGGACTCTAAATTAAAGCGCCGAGTTCGGGCGGTTGCTCGTTGGTCGTGCTGGGCGCCTGAGTCTCTTCACCTCGTGATACGATAAACAAAAAAAAGAAGAAAAAAAGGAATAGACAGAGGAAAAAGGAGGGCTTGATGTGACAAAATCAGGAAATAGTTCCGGGAGCCGGTGCGATCACAGAGGCGGATCCAGCAATTCGTTCCCTCCGCTGATAGCTATGTTAAATAATCGATCCTTATGAGAGCACCTGGCTCCTCCAAGAATCGATACATTTCCATAGATTTAAATGGAGAAAAACAATGTTGCTAAATTGCTGGATCCGCCTCGAAGTCGTTTACACATTTCGCCTTCTGGCCGAAGTTTCACGAGCGGCAGAAAAAAGGAAGAAGGAATCGACAGGGAAAAAGGAGGACTTTATGTGCAATTTGGCAATGGAGCGGTTCACATATCGTCACCTTCCGGCCAGTATCACAAGCGCTATGCGACGTTTAAAAATTTCCACCTCGATTTTATGTTTTGCAGAGAAATTCATCAACGAACCTGATCCAACTTCCCATCCGAAGTCAGCCTCACCCCCAGGTACTTGCATTGTTTGCAACTTTCTTTGTGCTACCGATAAAATTCGGTGACATTTTCAAACAAATTCAACCGAAAATTTCACTATAAAAAATTAAAATGGCGGCGTAATTTTTTAAACGTCGCATGGCGCTTCCCTAATAGCACAAGTGGTGTCACAAAATTGGGAGAGGTTTCTAAAATGTTTCGGTAAGTGTCTATATCGGATCTTTCAATTGATACATTTCTAACACAGTTTTAAAATGTTTCAATGAGAGGAAAGTTTTCCCGTATCATTAACACATTTTATAAATGTATTAAAAATATTTTTACGACACATATTAGAAACGTTTTATTGATAGGTTCAGGGACAGTTTTTCAAAACGTGTAAGTTATGTCTCATGCTCCGGCATTCGGCAAGAAAATAGAGAGTTGCAGGAAACGTTTCAAAAACGTGTCAAACACCTTCCCCAAGTGTTTCGTTGTTACATTTCTTACGCCTATCTAAAATGTTTTTTTGCGTTTCAACATTTTTGGACCACAGATCAGCTTCGTTTTAGACCCGTTTCAGACCCGTTTCAGACACATGGGAACGAATCATCGGCATGAAAATAGAAACTTGCAGGAAACGTTTCAAAAACGTGTCAAACACCTTCCCTACGTGTTTCGTTGTTACATTTTTAACGCCTGTCTAAAATGTTTTTCTGCGTTTCAACCTTTTTTCGACAACAGATCAGATTCGTAATCAGACTCGTTTCAGACACATGGGAACGAATCATCGGCATGAAAATAGAAACTTGCAGGAAACGTTTCAAAAACGTGTCAAACACCTTCCCTACGTGTTTCGTTGTTACATTTTTAACGCCTGTCTAAAATGTTTTTCTGCGTTTCAATCTTTTTTCGACAACAGATCAGATTCGTATCAGACTCGTTTCAGACACATGGGAACGAATCATCGGCATGAAAATAGAAACTTGCAGGAAACGTTTCAAAAACGTGTCAAACACCTTCCCTACGTGTTTCGTTGTTACATTTCTTAACGCCTGTCTAAAATGTTTTTTTGCGTTTCAACCATTTTTGGACCACAGATCAGCTTCGTTTAGACCCGTTCAGACTCGTTTCAGACACATGGGAACGAATCATCGGCATGAAAATAGAAACTTGCAGGAAACGTTTCAAAAACGTGTCAAACACCTTCCCTACGTGTTTCGTTGTTACATTTTTAACGCCTGTCTAAAATGTTTTTCTGCGTTTCAACCTTTTTTCGACAACAGATCAGATTCGTATCAGACTCGTTTCAGACACATGGGAACGAATCATCGGCATGAAAATAGAAACTTGCAGGAAACGTTTCAAAAACGTGTCAAACACCTTCCCTACGTGTTTCGTTGTTACATTTTTAACGCCTGTCTAAAATGTTTTTCTGCGTTTCAACCTTTTTTCGACAACAGATCAGATTCGTATCAGACTCGTTTCAGACACATGGGAACGAATCATCGGCATGAAAATAGAAACTTGCAGGAAACGTTTCAAAAACGTGTCAAACACCTTCCCTACGTGTTTCGTTGTTACATTTTTAACGCCTGTCTAAAATGTTTTTCTGCGTTTCAACCTTTTTTCGACAACAGATCAGATTCGTATCAGACTCGTTTCAGACACATGGGAACGAATCATCGGCATGAAAATAGAAACTTGCAGGAAACGTTTCAAAAACGTGTCAAACACCTTCCCTACGTGTTTCGTTGTTACATTTTTAACGCCTGTCTAAAATGTTTTTCTGCGGTTCAACCTTTCTTCGACAACAGATCAGATTCGCATCAGACTCGTTTCAGACACATGGGAACGACTCATCGGCATGGATATTAGCACATACAGGAAACGTTTCGAAAACGTGTCAATCACCTTTCCTACGTGTTTCGTTGTTACATTCTTTACGCCTGTCTTAAATGTTTTTCCTCATATGCAATTTCTTCCCGTGTGCTTTCGAAAAATAAGATTTTTTTCCTTCTTCTTTGTTTTTGCCTCGGTTTGGCCTATGTTATCAGCAAAATTTCTATTAATTGAACGTAAGTTCTTCTCACATTTCTGTCTTTCAGAAAATTTTTTACTCTAATGGAAATTGTTGGAACTTTCTCTGGCCTTGATTTCCCTGCAAAATATTATCCCAGGACTATTCCACCAACTTGTTACTCACAGTCAGGGCCACATTTTTAGTGACTTTTTCTCTTCTAGTTTTTAAGTTTACTAATCAATAGTTACCTATTTTGAATACTTTTTTTCAAAGTGTACTAATGGTATTGTCTAGTTTCTTAATTCCTTTTGTTTCATTTCATTAAAGTTTTTCTTTGTCTTTTCAATAATTAGCATTTGTCTATTGGAAAATGAACTTTCAACTCGGACCTTTGAAGCTTTTAAAAACTACGTACCTAGTAAAGTAGTGAAAGAAATTAAAACTAACCTTTAGTTCTTTCCTCCTATGGAATCTTTTGAGAACATACAATTTTTAGCCTTTGTACAGCCTTAAAGAGATAGTTAACGTTTTAAGCATTTTTTTAAGCCATCCTTTTGGGAGCAAAATTATTAGATTACGGAGAGATATAATGCTCAATAGTAATATTCTGGATATTTTTTGTGTTCACTAAATTTAAAAATATTGAAGCAATTCACATTCAGTATTATGTCAGAAACTTTGCTCTGATCTATAATGCGGTCTGTTGTAATGTTTGCTGAGAATGTTTCATAGATGTTCCCATGTAGCATTTGGATTTCAAGATTAAGTAAGGAAAGAGTAAATATTACCTAATCATTAGATCAATTTAATGATTATATAAACATTAGTTAACGATTAGGTAATCATTAAATAAAAAATTTTTGAAATTTTTCTTTACTTAATGATTAGGTAATCATTATTTAAACTTTATTTAATGAAGAAGTAAACATTAATTTATTTTATTACTTCAAAATGAATTAATCATTAGCTAATGATTACTTGTTCCTTACCTAATAAAGAAGTAAACATTATGTTATTTTATTACCTAAAGATGAAAATATGTATTAAATAATTATTACTTGTTTATTACGTAATGAAGAAGTAATGGTCAAGATATTTAATTACTTCAACATTAATTAATAATTAAATAATGATTACTTGTTCATTACCTAATAGAAAAGTAATTTTTCAAGATATTTTATTACTTCAGGATTAAATAATGATTAAATAATGATTTCTTGTTCTTTACCTAAAGAACAAGTAAATGTTAGAGATATTTTATTACTTTGAGATTAAATCATGTTTAAATAATTATTACGTTTTCATTACCTAAGGAGGAAGTAAATTTTAAAGAAATTGTATTACTTTAAGATTAATTAATCATTAAAGCATCATTACTTGTTCTTTACCTAACGAAAAATAATTTTTTTTTTTTTTTTTTTCTTTTTTTTTTTTAAGGTTCATTTGAACGCGTTATCATACATAAGGGTGGTTTTTCCATTTGGACGCAAAATGTTGGGGTCTGTTGCCCCCAAGGAGTCCCCCTGCATAGTTAGGGGGCGCGGCCTTGACTAAGGAAAGGCCCCGAACGTTTAAATTTTTACCTCAACTAAGTACAAAGTTAGAAGGGGGGAGGGGGCTTTCCAGGTTGCTGTTAAGAATGTTTCTAATCACCACCCTGTATATGTTATGCTTCTTCAGTGTTAAATCATCAGCTGGAAAAACTCCTAGTTGCTTCATCTATTTAACTCTCTTCAAACACAGTTTCTTCTCAAAACAGAGACAGAACACAAAATACAGTGGTGTGAGCTGAAGTGTTGCTTCTCATTTGCGCTTTAGATTGCTGACCCTTGAACCCATGCGACAGAGAGGAAAGAGACAAAATGCTGATTACCTCATCTCTTTTTGCCACACTTGAGGCTTCCAAGGTAACTCACAATCAGGGAAACAGCCAGTGAGATACAAAATGTCAGCTCGCGCTCGCACCACTGATACATGCAGATATACACATTGTTGTCAGCTCCTCATCGTTTTAGAGGCCATCAAAACCAAATTTGGAGGCATAATACACATGTGACAGTAGGTAACAAATTTACTCATGCACCGGCACAACCACCCAAAAACTCAGATTTTGTTGAGCGTCAAATCATGATAAAATAGAATTATCAACGTTTCTCTTCTTAAGATTTGCCCACTGCTTGCTGAGACTAATATTGGAGATAACCGTGTAGAATAAGTGGATGACATTGATCAAAACATGGCCAAGTACATTGGGGCATTTACAGAAGCACCTATCCTGCGTGAAGAAATTAATTGCAGGTAATGTTATGTCTGAAATAAGCCAGAAATGTTGGTTCTCTTTCGACACGTAAACTCTGCGCAGACTATCTATGCACATACGCTTAGATTATTCTTTCCTGACAAGACTTCTCATTGTAAGTAAAATCAGGTATCAAGTTAGGGAATTAATTGAGGGATTACTATCCACCGATTGCATGAAAATTGAAGTCTCTGCAAATATAAGTACAAAGGGTCAATATAATGTCAGCTGTCACAGCCCTCCAGAAGAAAAAAAGAGAAATTATTCACATGGCAAATTACTCACTGGCAGCAGGTAAAGGATGTTTCAATTGCCAATCGTAGACATTTCCGTTTGAACTCATACGAAGAACTGTAATAATAAAATTCCGTGGGGATTTGCTAGCTGTTCACACTGATAATAGGAAGAAATGTATTCAGGAAACGAAGTGTAACACTTCGACTGGTAACGCCTTAAAGCCTCGGTAAATAACTCGGGAAAGCCCCAAACGTGCATTTGAGGTGATACACGAAACCATTTCTTTCTCATTCTCATATTTCCTTCGTGAAAACTAGAGTGTGAAAACTGTAGTGGTCTGGTGAAAAATTGTGGTTTGATTTGTTTACGAATTGTTATCACGAGTTCTCAGTTCAGTTCAGTTCGTGTTCCGGGAACGAAATTCCCTTTTGGTCCGATGATCCGCGTCCGCGTTCCGCGTACATCGTTGAGGAATTTTCAGGATGCAACTTGAAGGAGCCGTTAGCCGTTACCTCGTTGTTACAGCCTGAGACGATGTTGGTCTATTTTTCCAGTCTCTCTTCAAATGCAGCCTCAAAAATAAATGTAAGTACTTAAAGTTTGTTAGTATATCATTCAGGAAATGTAGATCGACAGATCCTACCCAAAATTAATGATCTAAATCAACTGAGATCTTCCTCCCTCCAGCAACGAAATTTCTGTTCTCACTTCCTCACATGAGTCACATGAAATGACATACCTGTCACAGTGTCATTATTATGAGAAGAAAAGTCGTTCTGGAAAACATGGAGAGGGCAGGTATCGTTTAGGACTCACTGGAAACCATGAAATACTTTTGTCTCACAAGTTGTAAGTGGTAAGTCTCCATTACTCTCATGAGACTACACTGCAGTGATAGCGAAGAGAGCGATAAGTGCAAACTAGGATGAACCTCAAAACAAAGAAAATCATGTGCTAATCATGGCTCATGCAGAAATGCGCTTATGGCTCTCTTCGCCATCACGGCAGAAAGGTGTGCAAATTTAGACCTTCGTCCCGATTTGACCAATGTCCCACTCAACAAGTTGGGCCAAGCTCATCTCGCCATCAAAACATCTCATCACTTCTTAATTATTAGGTCATACCTCCATTTTCACACGAGCCCTGCAAGTACGCACCAAGCTATATGAACATTATGTCTCAGTACAATACAAAGTTGCGTCCATTTGTCCTAGGAGTGATGATATGTCCCGTTCTCTATTATTTTTATTACCCACACTACCTGGTACGTTTTCATTAGGTTGATCCAACACATAACCTCTTCTAATTCTCTCAGTGAATGTAAAACGATACCTCTTGAATATTCAATACATCACTTGCGTGACTCAGCACTGTCAGTGTAAAGGACCTGCAACTATCATAATTTGTTTCTGTGACATATACAACTGACCCATTTTACTTTTCTTAAAACTGAGCTTCTGCATGTTAGAATATCCAATAGGGATTAAAGAGAAACGATGTTCCTGTGAGCCCTACCTCCGGCTCTTTGTCCCTTGATTATTTACTACCACCAAGGCAACGTAGACTGCCGTAGAAATTAAGCATGAGCAATCATCACATCGGAATAGCATTTCATTAAACTGCGTGTAAGGACCAAGATATGAAAGGACCCAAGCGTTCAGAGCGAACCAGTTTATCGTCTCTCAGGCTCCGTTTTACTTGTACTGAATGCTAGAGCATTATTACACAAATGAACTAGAGTGCGGTAAACAGAATGTTTGTTTTTTCCAAGAGCACAATAAATGAGAAAAATCATGTTACATTGCACTAACCTAAATTTTGGGAACGTTGTAAGGTAAATTTTCAAAGAAATATGTGTTAATGATGTAACAATTTCAATTGTTGCGTTTGATTGGAGGGGGAGAAAAGAAGATAATTAAAGTCCGATTTCGGATGCCTACTTTTTCTCAGTTTAAATATTTGCCGAGACTGGTTGAAAATAAATTGTTGGCAACTCGATTTTGGTAAGTGTTCCTTACCTCACCTTAACTGTACCTCACTTAGGTACCTGTTTTCTACTTTAGACAGGGCAAAATATTAAAATCCTCAGTTTCAAGAGAGTTCTGAAAAAAATCTAATTTTTAAGAAAAATTCTTTGGTATCAACAATTGAGAAGTTACACCGATTTTTAGTTTTTGAAAGAACTGCAATTTTATGATTATTTTAAAATATCATTCTAGGTACTTAAATGAAACAGCTTGAGATCTAGGTAATTTTTTTTTCAACGGATAAAATTTGCACTTCAATTATGAGTAAAATCTAAGAGCTAAACAGTCACAAGTCACCTCATTGAACTGTCACCATGCCTTGTATAATGCTGTTTATTTGTCTGTTTTTCAGGTTTTTGAAGGGCTTTCTGCACTTCAGCTTGCTCCCTCTTTCTGGATTTCTTGCATTCTGGATTAAGAAAGCGGCTACTATTCTATGACATGGCTGTCAGTTTCTCACCTGAGCAGTCATCCGATAGGAAATTAGCAGCGACTAAAAATCATCTGGTTTTGAGAAATTCACCATGAATCGCCTCAAAACAACATCATCAAAAGAAATTGCAGTGTGTTCAGAGAAAATAAACATAAGTAGCAGCTATAGTTTTCCTAAAAATTTTATGTCTGACCGGAAATTTCTTAAGAAATTTGAAGTGGTGTGAAGTTCGATTAGTTACCTTAATTATTAATTATACCTTAATATTCATTGCTCTAATCTAAAGGAGAAAATAAATGAAAGTGAAAGTGCTGTGTTCCAAGTATCATGAATAGCATCATTGGTGTTTTTCTTCAGGTTTTATTTTTGATGAAGGATCAGTTGAATTTGGTGAGTCAAATCTATTATATTTTCCTTTTGCATGCTATTTTGCCACAGGAAACTGTCAATAAATAAAATAAAATTACCTAATGCCCTTGTAATTGAATCAATTCTGCCTTTTTCCCTTCAGTTTGTTGGCTCCTTGAGTCTGAAGGATGTACGAATTTATTCTGAGAAACAAGCCTGAAACGGGTGGTGTATATCACCCTGTTAAATTTCACCATAAAGTACTGCAGCTAACAGGCCTCGTTCCGACACTGAAGCTGCAGTAATATTACTTAAGAAAAAAAAGATAAGGAAGGAGCAAATGGAAATTTTCAGCTCTGAAGTGATGTAAGCTTCAATTGACAATCAATGCATGAATAAATCGTCACCTTTCGGCCAAAGTATCACAAGATCCATGCGACGTTCAAAAATTTCCGCCAACATTTCATTTTTTTACAGAGAAATTTTCCGACAAAGCTGTCCAAAAATTTCACTAAATTTTCTTAGTGCTGCTGATAAAAATCAGTGAAATTTTCAAACAGATTCAACAATTTCTCTATAAAAAAATTAAATGGCAGCAGAAATTTTTAAACCTTGCATGGAGCTTGCGAAACTTTGGCCGGAAAGTGGCGATATAAACATTAGCTAAAATTTTGATCCAGAAATGGACACCTCAGAATTATATCAGTGTTACTTAATGCATAGTAAATCGTTAGGTAATCATTTGGTAAAACTGATTTTTAACCTCAAGTAACGATTACTTAAAATCCTTCTCAAAAAAAGTGACAGTTTTACTCAAAATTGATTAAGTATTACTTTATCGTGAAGTAAACGTGAATTCACCATTACTTTAAGCTTACTTCAAGCTTACTGCACGTTTATTACTCCCTTACTTAATCTTGAAATCCAAAATGCTACATGGGAATTGTTGTTGATTTGTTGATACATGGTTACATCACATTTTTTGCCACTCAATCATTGTTTCCAAGAGTTTGAAACGCTTGTAGAACCTAGATATAGACTTCAAAAGGATAACAACTTTTTTGAAACATGCGTTCAAAACTTTGAGATAAGGCACCAAAAATAATAAAAAAAAAAAAACCATGTATTCTGACTGCTGGGGCAACAACTCAGTATGAAAATATTTGTACTCTAAATTTTGCTGACATGTTTCCAAGTGATGATATATGGGACGTTTCTAAGATGGTGTGGACGATTAAAAATTTCTAAAACAATTTCTATGTAAAAAATATTTATTTGTCAGAAAATAACAGAAAAGACAAGTTGAGATTTGAAATGAAATAAAACCTTAAATGTTTTCAGGATACGTCTCTAGAACATGTCCCCGCAACCTTTAAACCAGTTGCATAGAGAGGTGTCAATCATGGTTGACCCCTGTCTATGCAACTGGTTTAGAGGTTGCGGGGACACGTTCTAGAGAGGTATCCTGAAAACATTCAGTTTTTCATTTTTTGATACGTTCTTTAAACTTTTGAAACTCATGTCTGAAACATTTCTGAAACGATTTTAGATTTTGTGACCATTAAAAAGTATGTGTCACAAATGAGTCAAAAACAAATTTGAAAGGTTTTCAGGATAGATCTCTGAAAGGTGTCACCTGACACCTTTAAAAGGGTGACATAGAAAGGTTTCAGGCACGTTTCTGAAACGTGATTTAAACTTTTTCAGGCGGAAGTCATGTCTGAAACATTTCTGAAACATTTCTGAAACAATTTAAGATTTTGCGATCTGTTTTAAGGAGGTGTCAAAAATGTGTCAAAGAGGTACAGCCTTCCCTGACCTGAGTCTGAAATAAATTGAAAACGAATCTGAAAGGTTTTAAGGACACATCTCTGAAAGGTGTCACTTGACACCTTTAAAAGGGTGACATAGAAAGGTTTCAGGCACGTTTCTGAAACGTGATTTAAACTTTCTAAGTATCTAAAATGTTTCAGTGAAACATTTTATAAATGTTCAAAGGTTTCATTGACACCTTTTAAAAACGTTTTTAAAACCAGATGTGCTATTAGGGTTGTGATACTTTGGCCGGAAAGCTACAATGCGGTAGGCGTGAAACGCGTACCAACGGCGCCTACAAGACTGTGGGAATACTTCACGCATTGCGCCAAATACGGGAAGGTCGGCAAGGAACGCATGTCAGCGTCAGCATTGTTAGCGCCTACAAGACTGTAGGAATACTTCATGCATTACGCCAAACACGGTACGGCCGACAGCGGCCGCCAAGAAACTTATTGGCGCCTACAAGACTGATGGAATACTTCACGCATTGCACCTACAGCACGGTGCGCGTTTTAGTTGTTGAATATTTTCTCGAGTTGATGGAGATCTTGTATGTGTGAGGAATTTGCGATTTGACTGTTGATTCTTATGTAACAGTTCGCGAGAGACACGATGGTGCCACTAGTTTTCTCTGAAATCAACTCCCAAGCTCCAAAAAAGCTCTCAAGTTGAGGCCAAAATGGCCGGGATATCCCACACTACCCTGAGAGTCCACCTCTACATCAAGACGAACTGGACTACATTTTGCAATTTGGAACTATAAATTCTAGCACGGATTAAAAACAACGTATGTGCCATTAGTTTCCCTTATGCACATAAGTGTTTTTTCACATGAGCCAGAATTTATAGGTCCAAATTGCAAAATGCAGTCCAACTCCTAGGCAAAGATAGGTAGCAAATACATTGACAGGCTGCCACTTTATTTGGGAACTCCACAAGTGAAGACACGGCATCACTGCTAATGTATTTGCTCCCTATCTTCGCATGGAGAGTTTGTCTTGATATAGAGGTGGACTCTCAGGATAGCGTGGGATATCCCCTCCATTTTGGCCTCAACTTGAGAGCTTTTTTGGAGCTTGGGAGATGATTTCAGAGAGAACCAGAGGCACCATCGTGTTTCTCGCGAACTTTTAACATAAGAATCAACAGTCAAATCGCAAATTCCTCATATATGCAACATCTCCATTTCTTGTTGTCAGACCTACGGTCCGCGGTGTGCAGAATTTTTTAGAAACATTAGAAACGTCGCATGGTGCGTGTGATACTTTGGTGGGAGTGTGACGACATTCATGCGTAACACGCTGAGGTGGAGCACCATCGTGTTTCTCGCGAACTTTTACATAAGAATCATCAGTCAAACCGCAAATTCCTCACACATGCAACATCTCCATTAACTCGAGAAAATATTCAACAACTAAAACGCGCACCGTGCTGTAAGCGCAATGCGTGAAGTATTCCAACAGTCTTGTAGGCGCCAACAAGTTTCCTGCCGGCCGCACAGTATTTGGCGTAATGCATGAAGTATTCCTACAGTCACATGAGAATCAACGGTCCAATCTCAAATTCCTCACACATGCAACATCTCCATTATCGAATAATCGATATATACCCATTTGAAGCTATGGTAAAAGCTCGATTACGAAGCACGGCACGCAACCGCTCAGGTGCATACATCCTCTTAACTCTCCGTTTCCCCGGCCGACGACCGAGAGGGACAGGGACGGCCGAGAGGGACAGGGACGTAATCGAGTGTCGGTGGGCCGCCACACGGACCGATTCTCGGAAAACGTCGCCCTTCGAACGTTAAGGCGTACCTTTGTCTTCACATGAGCCCCAGAAAGTATGGATTTAAATGTAAAACAAGGCTCGCGCGGAAATTAAGATACGCCCTTACGCCCGAGGAGGGACGAAGAGTCTGGAGTGCTCTGCTCCAGGACGCGCGACGGTTCCTTTGAGCTTTCGTTCCGTTTTCTAGGAAGCCTCGGTCTTTGTTCTGCCGTCCTTAGGAAAACCGCCGTATGTGTGTTCCGACGTTGCCGCATTTCTCCCGATCCGAAAATTGGATCAGTGAGTTCGAAAACACACCAACTCGGAAAAAAAATTGTTCAGGAAACACCTAAAACTGCGCAGCGAGCGAAGAAGTTAGTTTAAGAAAAACCTTTTTGGTGCCAAAGGACGAGTACTTAGAGACTTTGTAAAGCACCAAGTTGAAATCGATACACCCTGTTTGATGATAGAGAATCATGCGTTTAAAAATTTCCGAGTTGGTGTGTTTTTGTTCTCACCGACTTTCAGATACTGATTTTTCATAGTCTGCCCAGAAAAATGTATATTTTTCGACCTGAATAACGCTTGAATATTTGTATAACTTGTTGGTACAAGGTATACTGAGCCGAAAAGAGAAAACCGCAAAATCGGATGGTCACCCGTTTCCCTTGAAATGGTCAAAAATTGGTATTTCCAATGAAATACTTCGATTTTTCCCCTTTTCCCTTCGCTGTTTCGAGCACTTCCGATTGCAATTTCGAAATTTCCTTTTGCCTGCAGATAATTCTATCTATAAGTGTAACTAAACCGTAAAAAAGTGAAACTCGAAAAAAACCCGAGTTGGTGTGTTTTCGAACTCACTGATTCAATTATTTTCTGGAAAAGTTTTGATCGTTAAGTTTAGGCACCATGTAAGTATCTATATAGTATCAAGTAACTTTTTTAACAGACCAAGGATGCTGAAAATATACAGGGTGATCCAAAAGTCCCTTCCACCCCCTCTAACTTTTTACCTAATTGAGGTACAGATTTGAAACTTGGGGGATATTCCTAGGTAAAAGGGAGCTACTTTTTGGCCCCCCTAAAATTTTCAGGGGGGCCCCCCTTGGGGGGGCAACGGCCCCCAACTTTTAATTTTCAAATGGGAAGACCCCCTTTGTGATAGCTCGTTCGAAAGAGCATAAAAAAAGAAAACTTTTCGCGCAAACCCGAAGTCAATATCTTAAACCGTTTCAAAATGGCGGCCGGTTAAAGTTCAAAATGGCCGAAAATTCACACCGGTTATTTGTCGATGGATTTGCGCGAAAATCGGTATGTAGGGGTATTTTGACACGAGAAAAACGAATTTGACGTTAGATTTTCAAAAAAAAACCGAAATTTCCAAAATGGCCGCCGGTTAAAGTTCAAAATGACCAAAAACTGATTTTTTTAGAAATCTAAGTTCAAATTTGTTTATCTTATGCCAAAATACTCTCAAATTCCAAGTTTTAGGCAAATCCATCAGCAAAAAACCGAGGTGACAATTTTTGGCCATTTTAAACTTTAACCGGCGGCCATTTTGGAAATTTCGGTTTTTTTTTGAAAATCTAACGTCAAATTCGTTTTTCTCGTGTCAAAATACCCCTACATACCGATTTTCGCGCAAATCCATCGACAAATAACCGGTGTGAATTTTCGGCCATTTTGAACTTTAACCGGCCGCCATTTTGAAACGGTTTGAGATATTGACTTCGGGTTTGCGCGAAAAGTTTTCTTTTTTTATGCTCTTTCGAACGAGCTATCACAAAGGGGGTCTTCCCATTTGAAAATTAAAAGTTGGGGGCCGTTGCCCCCCAAGGGGGGCCCCCCTAAAAATTTTAGGGGGGCCAAAAAGTAGCTCCCTTTTACCTAGGAATATCCCCCAAGTTTCAAATCTGTACCTAAATTAGGTAAAAAATTAGAGGGGGTGGAAGGGACTTTTGGATCACCCTGTATAAAATTAAATTATAATTCTTTAACGCATTTTCGGATACAACCCATCATCAGAAGATTACAATGAATATTACTTTCAATATAGAAAATGGGGCCATGGTGACAAGGCACAAACGGGTAAAACACAGCGTGTGTTAACATACAGAAAGAAATATTATACATGCTGATTAGGAGGAATTAAAAAGAACTACATATTGGAGATCTGGAAAAATTCTATAAGCAACTACAGGAAATGTGAATTAGTAAGCGTCATTACAAAAAAATACAAAAAATGAGTCAATCGACATGCAAATCAGTCAATCTACTGTAATTTTTTGTAATGACGCTTACTAATTCACAATTTTTCTGTCGTTGCTTATAGAATTTTTCCAGATCTCCAATAAATAGATCCTCTTAATTCTTGCTTAATATATCTTTCTATATATGTTAACATACGCTTCGTAGTACCCACTCGTGCCTTGCCACCATGGCCGCATCATCTAGATTGTAAGTTGTACTCATTGTTATCGTCTAATGATGGATTATATCCGGAAACGCATTAAATAATTTTAATTTAATTTTATATATTTTCAGCATCTTTGGTCTATTAAACAAGTTACCCGAACGTTTTGAATATTTCGAGCAAAAACTTCACACTCCTTAGATTTAAAAGCGAGTAAAGCTCATTGGAAAATTTGAAGTTAAGTACTCTGTTGACTTCCCTGCGAATTCTATTTTGTGGAAGGAAAATTGGCGACGCCTGAAAGCTTATACGTGCGTTCTTCCTCAGCATCGGTAGTATTAGAGCTTTTCGCTTGTTTTTCCCCCCAGACATGTTCGTTTTTGACGTACTTGAATGTTGCCCGACCTCTTCTGAGAAAATATGTACATATTCTGCCGTGATAGCGAAGAGAGCAGTAAGTGCACGTTGGGATGAACCTCGAGACACATAAAAGCATGTGCTAACCATGGCTCATACAGAAATGCACTTACTGTTCAGTGGCGTGGCGTGCTTTGCGATATATCGATTGATCTGCCATTTAAACCTATGGAAAAGTATCGATAAACAGGGTGTTCGCAGCGAACACCTTAACAATCGATTATTTACCAAAGCTTCATATGGGGAAATATCGATAGATCGAAAAGCACGCCCACGCCACTGTTACTGTTTTCTTCGCTATCACAGCAGTATTGATGGCTAGAGCACTGGAAAACAAATTCTCGGCGTTTTTACCACGGTCCGTTGGTACCTTTACCATCTCACTTTTTTTTACCAATTATTGGTACTTTTACCAAGACAGACTGGTAAGCTTACCTAAAACCGGTATTTTTACTGTTTTTTCCAGGTAAGAATACCACTTTTATTGGTAATCAATTCCCGGTAACTTAGCCATTTTATCTCGGTAATTCTACCACAGTCGATAAAAAATAATGGCGTTTTTACCAGGGTCCAGTAAAATTACCGAGAAAGTTCAATAATTTTACCGAGCTTTCTCGGTAAAATTACCAATTCCATAAATGGTAATTTTACCAAGAAAAAACTGGGATCAAATAGAACCCTGAATTCTTAGTAATTTTACTCTTTTATTAGTAAATGCACCGAAATTTTTTTTTCAGTGGGTGACGCAATGTATCTCCATGGCGGTGTTTCGGAATCTCTCCTCCTATTTTATTTTTTCGAAAGGAACATTATCCACTTTTAGCTTCTTTATAATGAATATTCTACTAGCAGGGCGGAAAAATCAAGGAAGTTTTCAAGAAATTACGTTGGCCAGTGTTCCAAGGACAAAATAAATCATGACTGAAAGTCGACAACGTCGCAAACGGAGATACGTGATCTCGCACTTTAGCTATAGATGTACTCGAGAAAAAAGAAGAATAATTTGCGTCGAAAACATGGTGTCTGGAATTTTGATCAGACTCATTTCCTGAATTTTCCCTGATTTCCAGGAGCTCATTCCCTGATAAGAAACCTGAGTTTTCTCCCACTTCCCGGGGATTTTCTGCAGGGGAAGAATATAATCCTCCAGAGTTCCATAAGTGAATATCGGTTTCAATTATTCATCTTTCAGCCATTTCTTTGGCGCACATTCAAAATTTTAATTCCGATAGCGTTCCTCATGTTTATATGATCTGGTCAATGAGAGCTCCTCCATTTTTTTGATGATTTGAAGCTTCGAATGTGTCATTTAGGAAGTAAATAATATTGCTCGGTCAGATTAGACCGTCAAATTTGAAATGAAATGATCCCTAAACGGCAGGAGAAGTGATTCCTGGTTTTTGTAACAGATTCCCTGATTTTTCCTGTAAATTTTTATTCCCTGTTGAATCCCGGGTTTTCCGGTTCTAGACACTATGATCGAAAAAGGAACACGCGTAAGTTTGAATTGCAAATAAAATTTCCAAAAAAAATCACCTGATTTTTAAGGTCTGAATGTTCGAACAGCACTTTTTTCCTCAGCATTGCTGCATACTGCTCCGGGTTACGAAATTTTTGGGAATATTTTTGAATTCGGGAGGAAAATTCACGAATTTAAAGAAAAAAATGTATATAAGTTTTCTTTAATGTATATAAGTGTAACTAGCGAGCACACCTGACATCATTCCTTGAAGTTTCCGCAGAATTTTCTTCGCATAGAGAAGAAAAATCAAGGCAGTTTTGAACAATTGCCGTTGAGCAGTTTTCGGTTTAAAAAATAAAGTACGGCAGGAAATCTGCAACGTTGCAAACCGAGTTATGTGATTGCCGACTTACACCATCGATCTGTTCGATAGAAATACGTCCAATTCCGTGACTGTAAGGATGAAGAACTCTTAGATGTAGGGACTGTGGTTGATGCACGTTCAGACCTACGTCACAATCAGCTATTTATCAGTCGACAACGAATCGATTCCAATTCATAACATGTTCCTGCTCTTGGAAGCGCTGGTAAACATTTTTAGGAAAACGTTTCGAAAAATAGATGACTCGTATTTTGCAAAAAGGAACCAAGGGCATTCCAATGTTGCTGGGACTGTGCAACTTACATTCTTTGCAATAACACTACTGAAATCATGCAGAGAATTAATTTACAAGGAAGATTTTCGTATTAAATAAATGGATCTATTTATTAAATCTTGCCCCTTAACATTGTTAAATTTCTCTTTTGTTTTGTTTTCCCTTTACAAGTTATATCTACACTTATATTTGGTACATATTATATTAAGACAACAACTGCAGTATTAAATACTGTTAGTTAGAATAATAAGTATCGTATTAGAATACTTATTATACGTTCTTTACTTTTAAAACTTTAACTTAATATTAAAAATAGTCAATAGATACCTTAGGTTAATTAGGTAGTAGTGACATTTATTGTATTGGTTAATATCAATAAAATTTATAAAAAAAAAAAAATAAAATAAATGGTTTTTTGGCGGTATAGATAAAACGTGTTTACATGATCAATTTATACTTGCAGGGTGAAAAATGTTGCACAATTTTAGCGCCGTTGGAACGCTCTCGGTTCCTTTTTGCAAAATGCAATCCAGATCTCTGTTTGAATGGGGAATCTCATCGTACGTCACGTTCGAAAACCACGTCACGAATGGTCTCTTGTTGATTAAAAAACTGAAGTGAAACCGAAAAAAAAATCCAGCTTTTTTTTTTGCTCGAGTATCTACGATACGTGTGATACGTATACCGAAACCACTAAGTGTATACAAACCACGTCACGGAGAAAACACCTTTAATAGCTCCTCGTGTGAAATTTTAAAGAGAAATCGAAAAAAAAAGAATAAAAGTGAAAATTGATTTGCGTCAGAATCATAAACTTTCAGTTTGCAGTGGCAAAATGTCCCCGGTGATCCCAGTGGCGTGGCGTGCTTTGCGATGTATAGATTGATCTGCCTTTTAAACCTATGAAAAAGGATCGATGAATAGAATGTTCGCACTGGAGAAAAAAAAAAAAAAAAAAAAAAAAAAAAACACATTTGATCTCGAGTCCAGACTCTTGAAAACATTGACAAGAAAAAGGACTCTTGATTCAATCAGATTTAAGCTTCAATCAAAAGGAAATCCGCTCAAATTAAGAGGCTTGGTTCTTGATTTAAGCTTAAATCTGATTGAATCAAGAGTATTTTTTCTTGTCGATGTTTTTAAGAGTCTGGACTCTAGATCCAATGTGTTTCTTTTTCCGGTGCGCAATTAACACCTTAATAATCGATTCTCTATAATGCTCGATTCTAATAAACGGGGAAAAATCGACAATCGATCGTTAACGCCTCGCCACTGCACGGTGAATTCAAATAAGAGGTGAGTCAAAATGTATTCCCTCTGCTAAAGTGCAGATAAAGGCGTGTGAGCGTTTTTTTAAATGCATTTCTCGAAGTTTGCCATTGCTGCAAAGAAAACGAGGAGACAATGGTATTGATTGAATGAAGCTAATGTATGCTTGCATAATGAATTTTAGTGATTGTTCCTGGATTTTCAAAGTATAATTTGTCGGTCATCTCTAGCGGTCTTGATCAATCAATCTTTAAAACAAGGACCTCAACGAGGGAATCAGCCAGAACCTTTGCAGTCTGGTTGCCCTTTTACGTGAAGAAACTCAAACTGCGGGATTTTTCAGCGAGAGGGGGTGAATACGGCAACCAGAGTTGCCACAGAATTTAGAAAATGAAATTCTCTGACATTTTCCTGATTTCCCTGACACATTTTGGAGAAATTCCCTTGCAATTGAAGATATGCCAGATGGTGAAAAGACATAATTAGAAATACTTCTCAGGCAAAATTTGTCGTTCGAAATGTCAAACCCATTCTAAAAAGCAAATAAAGGTGACTTGGTAATTTTTCCCTGACACTATCGTCATTTTCCCTGATATTTCCCGGTTTTCCGACTTTTTAAAATTCCCTGACATTTCCCGGCTTTTCCGGTGTTCCTGACTGTGGCCACCCTGGACAACGTTTTAAGATTCCCTGGAGGCTCCAGTAGCCATGACATCTCAGCGCCATGCACTTCTTGTACCGTTTTTTTTCAATTATCATTACCGTACCCTACTTAGTGATATGTATCTCTATTTTACAAAAGGGATCTCGGGGGTTTCAAGGCGTAAAATGGAGCTTTCTTTGAAAATTTTGGGGACGCTGTGCTGACTGGGACCACTTTCGGAGAAAAAAACTTCACAAGGGAAAAATGCCTTACATCCACTCCATTCATACTGGCCGCTCATACACTTAGGCAAGTACCTGGAAAAGTACCCACATTTTGACGGTGTCAGTCCGCAACCACGTATCTCGTTTGCGGTTTTTGAAAATCCTCACTCCTTCATTATTTTTTGAAGGGAGAACAAATCGACATCATTCTTCGAAGTTTTCGCAGAATTTTCTCCGCACAGAGAAGAAAAATCACGGCAGTTTTTAAGCATTACCGTTGAGTGGTTTTCCATTTAAAAAGTAAAGTATGACAGGAAGTCTGCGACGACGTCGCAAACCGAAATCCGTGGTTGGGGACTTACACCGCCGATTTGGATTCTTGATCATGGAGAGCTTAACGTATTCTAACCTAACCTACCAATTGTTACTTGAACTCCTACCCCCCCCCTTTTTTTTTCTTTTTTTTTACAAAAAACCTTTTTTTGCAAAAAATCTCTCCTCGCGGATAAATTTCAGTTGTAAATTCCATATGGCCAACGTCGAAGATTAACAATCAAGATATCCACATCAAAAACCCTGCAGCTGGATTTTGAGAAATCCGCTCAAAAAGTGGCGAAAAATACACT